>NC_092038.1:44080104-44224522 GCF_003086295.3 Arachis hypogaea
TTATGAATGCAAGTTTAGTAAGAGGTTAAATTAATTTTTGTTAACATTCAAGTTAATTTTAATTATAAGTGTTTTAACTTATATATAATTAATTAAGTAAGACAATTTCAGTTATTATTTGTCTATATTTTGTAAAGTATTTAACTTTAAAGTGTGTCAACATGAATCTACTGGATTCATATAATCTGGTTTTTAAATCTCTTGTGCGGGCAACTAGATTTTATCATGTATCTCAAGTTGGAGTGATTCATGGTCAGTTGGTTTTGGTAATAGCTCTAGTAGAAAGATAGCACCCAAATACATATACATTTCATCTTCCGGTGGGCGAGTGCGTCATTACGTGCAAAAATATGGCTATAATTCTAAATATTTCATTAAATGGTCTTTCCGTGACAAGAACAACCATGACTAGTCAGGAGGTCATAGAAACTAAATGCTTACATCAATTTGGAGTTGTACCTAGGACCAGTGATTGCAGAGAAAGTTATATCAAGATGACTTGGATTAGAAATGTGAAATACGGATTAATTTTGAAGGATTGAGTTGCCATGGAGAAGTATGTGAAATGCCGTATATAAGTTGTTGTTTGGGTCAATCTTGTTTATTGATAGGTCTGGGTCAATGGTGTACTGAAAATTTCTGCCATTGCTTCGTAACTTCTCTCACGTTCACAAAATCAGTTGGGAATCGGCATCCTTAGCAACTTGTACAGAGCAACTCACTTTGATTGTAAAGAAATTGACGGTCCACTAACATTATTGCATATCTAGGCTTGGATTCGTATGCCATTTCTTGCCCTGATTCCTGGTGCCCCACGTCACTTTCCACTAGCAAACCGGTAATATGAAGTGTTATACACCATTGAATAACATTTTACTTTGTATTTCAATATCTAGATAGAAAGTTTAGCAACGAAAAAATGTGTAAACAGATGGCGTAATTGGGAGCGTGTTAATCGACCGTATAGATATCATACTATTACATATTTTAGGAGATTGTTAGATGAGGTTTGGGAAGGCCGGGTGTGTTCTAATCCATTGATATAGAAACATCTCAATGTACATGTATGTTGATGCCTTCGTATTATGTAGTGTTTAATTTTTTCTTTTTTTGTTTCTATTTAGTTTCTATGGGAAACTTATGATATTGAAGATATCCGTAGTCATTCAGAAATTTGGAATGTTAGTGCACAAAACCCCACATTTCCTACAGCTGAACCAACAAGTGTACTGGGTCATCCAAGTAATACCTGAGCGAGTTAGGGTTGATCCCACGAGGTTTGCGTCTTGAAGCAAGCTATGGTTATCTTGTAGATCTTAGTTAAGCAGATAGAATAGTTGGTTTGATTCGGAAGATGGAATTACAAGGTTTGATTATAAGAATAAGAAGATGGTTAAGGTTTGGAGATGCTTAGTCTTTCTAGATTAACTATGGTATTATTGTCTTCTTCAATTGTGAATGATTTCTTCTATGACAGGCTGTATGTGATCAACACCGTACAGCCGCGGTCGCCAATCTCCTCTGCTTTAGATCAAACGCCAGGTCAGTGGTCATCCAATCTGAATGGGGGTGAAGCTCCTGCAGTTCATTCTCTTTGGTGATCCTACTCAAAATGCCACAGACAAGGTCAAATCTTCCGGATCAGAGGATGTTGTGCCTTGGTTCTAGCCTCTACCACAGAGACCCTAATCTCCCTATACCTTGGCTGAACTGGTGTCTCGAGAAGTTCCCAACAAAGTCGTGGATTAGCCGTCTAAGAGATGTATAATCAAGCTAACGATTCGATGCTTTCCAGTCACGTATTCACACGAACCTAAGAAGAACACGGGTGGTTGTCAGGCACGTGGTCTTAGTATGAAGAATGGAGCTGATTGTCACGGATCATCCCATTCATCAAGTTGAAGAACGAATATACATCTTAGAATTGAATCAAATATGGATTGAAGAGAAATACTATACTTTTATTAATTCATAGAACTCAGCAGGGCTCCTCCCTTCAACCTAGGAGGTTTAGAAACTCATACTGATAGGAAACACAATGATAAACGAAAATATGGCATAAAGCTCTATATGATTATGTAAAATATCCCTTAAATACTAAACTAGTGACTAAGGATTACATAAGAAGGGTAAAACAGTCTTTTAGTGCTAAAATATACTTCTGGAGTCCACTTGGTGAGTGTTTGGGATGAGCTTTGATGAGATCCACGTGCTATGAGGCCTTTAGGGTGATAAACGCTGGCTAGAGGGTCCTCTTTAGGCATTTGGACGCTGGTCTCCTCCTTTGGGCGCTGGACGCCTAGAATGGGGCAGGAAGTTGGCATTGGACGCCAGTTTTAGGCCTTCAATTTTGTAGCAAAGTATAAACTATTATAAATTGATGGAAAGCTCTGAAATTCAAATTTCCATAGCCGTCGAGAAAGCTCCATTTGGACTTCTGTAGCTCCAGAAAAATTCTTTTGAGTGCAAGGAGGTCAGATCCGGACAACATCTGCAGTGCTTTCTCTGTCTCTGAATCAGACTTTTGCTCCAGCTCCTCAATTTCAGCCAGAAAATACCTGAAATTGTACAAAAACACAAAAACTCATAGTAGAATCCAAATATATGAATTTAATACTAAAACCTATGAAAATTTAATAAAACTTAAACAAAACATGCTAAAAACTATATGAAAATGATGCCAAAAAGTGTATAAAATATCCGCTCATCACAACGCCAAACTTAAACTGTTGCTTGTCCCCAAGCAACTAAAAACACAGTAGGATAAAAAGAAGAGTAAGATACAATAAATCTTAGAGTTTCCAATGAAGCTCAGTTTCAATTAGATGAGCGGGACTTAGTAGCTTTTTGCTTCTGAATAGTTTTGGCATCTCACTATCCATTGAAACTCAGAAATGTTGGTTTCTCTAGGAACCTAGAATCCAGATGATATTAATGACTCTCCTAGTTTAGTTCTTTTTTATTCTTCAACACAACTTTTAGAGTTTTGGCCGTGACCTTAAGCACTTTGTTTTCCAGTATTACCACCGGATACATAAATGCCACAGACACTTTAACTGGGTGAACCCTTTCGAATTGTGATTCAGCTTTGCTAGAATCCCCAGATAGATGTGTCTAGAGTTCTTAAGCACACTCTTTTTGTTTTGGATCACGACTTTAACTGCTCAGTCTCAAGCTTTTCACTTGACACCTTCACACCACAAGCATGTGGTTAGGGACAACTTAGTTGAGCCGCTTAGGCCAGAATTTTGTTCCTTGTAAGCCCTCCTAACCATTGATGCTTAAAGCGTTGGATCCTTTTACCCTTGCCTTTTGGTTTAAAGGGTTATTGGCTTTTTGCTCTTGCCTTTTGGTTTAAAGAACTATTGGCTTTTTCTACTTTTTATTTCCCTTTTTTTCTTTTTTCGCTTGCATATATATTATTTTTTCTTTTGCAACATGCTTTTTCATTTTCTTTTTGCTGCTTTTTCTTACTTCAAGAATCAATTTTTGGATTTTTCAGATTACGAATGATACTTTTCCTTTTTCATCATTCTTTCAAGATCCAACATTCTTAATTTCAACTTCAAATATGCACTGTTTATTCATACATTCAGAAAACAAAAGCAATGCAACCACATCAAAATAATTGAACTATTCTTATTTTAAACTTGAAATTCATGTACCTCTCAATTCTTTTCAAATAAAATTTTCTTTTAAGAAATGTGAGATATATATGGAACATTTTGTAGCTTTAAGACATAGATGAAAATGATCATGTAATAAGATCAAGAGAACAAATAGAAAAACAAAACAGAAAACAAAAAAATATCATAAGGAGAGGTGATTAAGAGAACGAACCCACCTTTAATGGTGGTGGCTAGTACTCCTCCTTGAGGATCCAATGTAGTTCTTGATCTCTTCAATGTCACTCCTTTGCCTTTGTTGTTCTTCACTCATAGCCCTTTAAGATTGGTGGAAGTCAAAAAGCAAAGCTTTTGCAACACCAAACTTAAGAGTTTTACTCGTCCTCAAGCAAAAATGAACAATGGGGAAGAATAGCATAGAAGAAGGTGGGGGGTAGGTGGAGATTCTGTGGGACCTACTGGTCCTGAGAGGCTAGGGCAATTGAATTCCCTGCCCTCCATATGGACGTTGAACGCCCAGCTCATGCTCCATAGCTGGCGTTCAACGCCAGCTAGCCTCCCATTTGTGGCATTGAATGCCCAGGAGGAACCTCCTTCCTGGCGTTCAATGCCAGGTCTTCTACCTTTTTGGGCATTGAACGCCCAACCTGGATCCCTGGCTGGCGTTTAACACCAGCTTGTTGCTCCCCAGAGGGTATCAAACGCCCACTCTGGCTCCTTGTCTGGCGTTCAACGCGAGCAGGGTTTCTGTTCGGGGTGTTCTGTTTCCAACTCTGACTGTTTCTGTTTCTGTTCTAACTACTGCACATGATCACAAACATTAAAAAGCAAGAGAAAAATCTAAAAATAAACTTAAATGAAAATAAACAAAAGAAATAAGAACAAAAATACTCTACTCATGGTTGGGTTGCCTCCCAACAAGCACTTCTTTAATGTCATTAGCTTGACACTTGATTGCTGACTTTCTTCATCTTCTTCCAATTGGTTAATAGAAATGACTCCATGGGAGAAGAGGAGGAGATTAGGGCCCTCAGATTTGAATTCCTCCTAACAAGATTTCTTTTAGTATGATGAGCTTGATTCTTCCTTCTTGTTAGGGTAGGGCTTGTATTGTTTCTCCATCCCCTATGCATTTTCCTCTTAGGACCTTCCTGCTTGGTGGGTGATGACTGCCCAACACCAAACTTAAGTTTGATGTTTGGCAAAAATATATGAGTTTTTACCAGGGGAGGAGGCTCCACTATTGTACTCTGCAGGGAAGTACCTCCTTTGTCAGGGGGTAGTGGAGGTTAAAGGACCTTGATAATCATGTAATCCTTCTGTAATCTTATCACTAATTCACCTCTCTTAGCATCAGAGGTGTTTCTTCTAGTAGATAGAGACCATTGTTCCCACAACTTCAGCAAAAGGAATATTGATTTGCATCTTTTCAGAGTCTTCCAAGGATTGTGAGCAGTGCTTGTCCTTGGTCTCCCTTTGGGGAATTTGAGGGTGTGATACTTCAGGTTTTCCTCTCACAAGAGGGGTGTGCAACAATGTGCTCCCAGCCTTTTCTTGAGTCTCTTCTTTATTTAGTTCCTCAACAATGTATACTATCTGAGGCTCAGCCTCCTTTGGTACTAATGAAGGCCAGACACTCTTCTCATATCTGTTCAGATAACCGCTGTCTAGTTTGACTCAATTGTGCCTCTATAGTTCTGTTAGAGGCTCGGGCTTCTTGCAGCATCTTTTCAATTTCAACATTTTTTGTGCAAGGGAGTGTAGCTGCTGAGTTAAAGACTCCTTCTGTTTTGGAGAGTTAAATTCAGTAGATATGGCCTTAACCTCTCCTTTCATAGAAGTTTCAGTAGATGAGTACAATGCTGATTAGTGACAACTGTCTCAATAAGCTTGTGAGCCTCTCCAATGGTCTTTCTCATATGTTTGGAACCACCAGCAGAGTGGTCCAGAGACATTTTAGCCATGTCTGAAAGTTCATAGTAGAAGATGTCTAACTGTACCCATTCTGAAAACATTGCAGTGGGACATTTTCTTAGCATTTTTCTATACCTCCCCCAGGCATCATGAAGAGATTCATTATCTCCTTGTTTGAAGCCTTGGATGTCCAGTCTCAGCTGGGTCAGTTTTCTTGGATGGAAGTATTGATTTAAAAACTTATCCACTAGCTGTTTCCAAGTTTTCAAGCTAGATCTGGGCTGGTTAACTAACCACCTCTTTGCTTGGTCCTTTACAACAAAAGGAAATAGCAATAGTCTATAGACATCTTGGTCTACTCCCTCATTGTGTATTGTGTCAGCAATTTTTAAGAAATCTGCCAAGAACTCGGTAGGTTCTTCCTATGAAAGCCCAGAATACTAGCAGTTTTGCTACACTAAAGTCATGAGTTGAGGGTTTAGTTCAAAGCTACTTGCTCTGATGTGGAGTATGTGATGAACGGATAATTTATACCCTTTTTGGCATTGTTTTTACATAGTTTTTGGTACATTTTAGTTAATTTTTATTATATTTTTATTAGTTTTTATTCAAAAATCACATTTCTGGACTTTACTATGAGTTCTATGTTTTTTTGTAATTTTAGGTATTTTTTGGCAGAAATTGAGGGACCTGAGAAGAAATCTGATTCAGAGGTTGAGAAAGGACTGCAGATGCTGTTGGATTCTGACCCTCCTACACTCGAAATAGATTTTCTAGAGCTACAGAAACCCAATTGGAGCGCTCTTAATTGCGTTGGAAATTATACATCTTGGGCTTTCCAAGAATATATAATAGTCCATACTTTGCCCGAGATTTGATGGCCTAAACTGGCGTTCAAAGCCAGCCTAAAACTTTGTGGCGTAAAACGCCAGAAATGGCACTAAAACCGGCGTTTAACGCCCAAATTGGCACCCTGGGTGGCGTTTAACTCCAAGGATGGCCTAAGCACGAAAAAGCTTCAATACTCAGCCCAAGCACACACCAAGTGGGCCCCGAAAGTGGATTTCTGCACTTAGTTACTCAATTTCTGTAAACCTAAGTTACTAGTTTAGTATAAAAACTAATTTTAGAGATTTATTTTGTAACTCATGACAATTTTATTTTACATTGTATCTCTAACGGCATGAGTCTCTAAACCCCATTGGTGGGGGTGAGGAGCTCTGCTGTGTCTCAATTGATTAATGCAATTACTACTGTTTTCTATTCAATCACGCTTGATTCTATTCTAAGATACTCATTCGTACTTCAATCCGGAGAAGATGATGATCCGTGACACTCATCATTATTCTCACATTTATGAACGCGTGCCTGACAACCACTCCTGTTCTACATGAGCTCAACGTAGTCACTGGCGATAGCTTGAGTACGTATCTCTTGGGTCTCTGATTCATGGACCGAGTCTGTGAGATCAGAATCTTCGTGGTAGAGGCTAAAACCAATTGGCAGCATTCCTGGGATCCGGAAAGTCTAAACCTTGTCTGTGGTATTCCGATTTCCGAGTAGGATCTGGGAAGGGATGACTGTGACGAGCTTCAAACCTGCGAATGTTGGGCGCAGTGACAGTGTGCAAAAGGATAGAGAGATCCTATTCTAACGCTAGCGGGAACCAACAGATGATTAGCCGTGCGGTAGTTGTACATGGTATTTTTCATCCGAGACGAGAAATCCGACAGTTGATTAGCCGTACAGAGACCGTGCCTGGTATTTTTCACTGAGAGGATCATACAGCCTGCCATGGAAGGAAGCCATGCGTGTTTGGAGAAGAAGACAGTAGGAAAGCAGAGATTCAGATGACAAAGCATCTCCGGAACCTCAACCTGTTCCTCATTACTGAATCACAAGTACCTTTTAATTCATGTTATTTACTTTTCATAACAAAATCATTTTTATTATTAATCTCCTGACTAAGATTTACAAGATAACCATAGCTTGCTTCAAGCCGACAATCTCCGTGGGATCGACCCTTACTCACGTAAGGTATTACTTGGACGACCCAGTGCACTTGCTGGTTAGTTGTACAAGTTGTGAAAAGTGTGATTTACAATTTCGTGCACCAAGTTTTTGGCACCGTTGTCGGGGATTGTTCGAGTTTGGACAACTGACGGTTTATCTTGTTGCTTAGATTAGGAAAAATTTATCTTTTTGGTTTAGAGTCACTAAAATTGAATCTTCTATTATTGTTTTTGGTTAAAATTTTAAAATCCTTATTTTTTTTCTAGATTTATTTTTCTCAAAAATTTTAATAAATTTTTAAAAACCAATAACCTCATAATTTAGTCTTCTGTTTGAGTTTAGTTTCATGTTTTAAGTTTGGTGTCAATTACATGTTTTTATTTTCCTTCAATTTTTCGAATTATATGTTCCTTGTTCTTTCTTGATCTTCAAGTTGTTCTTGTTTATTTTCCTTGTTTGATCTTTAGTTTTTCTTGTTTTGTGTTTTTCCTTATTTTTCTTGTGCATTTTCAAATTATTAGTGTCCAAAGTATAAAAATTTTTAAGTTTGGTGTCCTTTGTGTTTTTAATTCCTTAAAAATTTTCAAAAATTTGTTCTTAGTGTTCATCTTGATCTTCAAAGTGTTATTGGTGTTCATCTTGACATTCAAAGCGTTCTTGTTTGTTTTCCTTGTTTTGATCTAAAAATTCTAAGTTTGGTGTCATTTTATTGTTTTTCTCTTTCCTCATTAAAGTCAAAAATATCTTTTCTCTTTAATTTTAATTGATTTTTTTTTTCAAAATTTACATTAAAAATTCAGATTTTTATTTTAAAAATTTTATCTTATCTTATCTTAGTTTTAAATCTAAAAAAAATCAAATCTTTTTCAAAATCTTATCTTATCTTATTTCAAATTCAAAATTCAAAATTCAAATTTCAAATTTAAATTTCAAAACTTTTTAATTAAAAACTTATCTTCTCTTACCTAATTTATCTTATCTTTTCTAATCTCAATTCTTCAAATTATATCTTTTTCAAATCTTTTCTTTTATTTTTTTTCTTACAAGTATCTTTAATTTTAAGACATTTTTTTCAAAACTTCCTAACCACCTTCTCTCTCTTCATTTTTCGAAAATCCTTACCAAAAAATCTTCAAATCTTTTTAATTAATTAATTAAGTTAGTTTTCTAATTTCGTTTATTTCCTTTCTTTTTATTTTTATTTTATTTTATTTATTTATTATTTTCGAAATTTGCATCCTTTTATTTATTTACTTTATTTTCAATTTCGTTAAATTAAAAAAAAGAGGAATAAAATTTTTATTTACAATCCACATCATCTCCCTTTCTCCATCATGGACCTAAGTGGAAATGAATAGTCCATAAGGACTCTGGGGTCATATGCTAACCCCACTACTGCTGCATATAAGAGTAGTATCTGTATACCTCCCTATAAGAGCCAGCAACTTTGAGCTAAACCCTCAGCTTATTATCACGGTGCAGCAAAATTGCCAGTATTCTGGTCTTCCACTAGAAGAACCTACTGAGTTTCTGGCACAATTCTTACAAATTGCTGACACAGTACGTGATAAAGAAGTGGATCTGGATGTCTACAGATTATTACTATTTTCATTTGTTGTAAAAGATCAAGCTAAGAGGTGGTTAAATAACCAACCCACAGCAAGCATAAGAACATGGAAACAGTTATCAGACAAATTTCTGAATCAATATTTCCCTCCAAAAAGGATGACACAGCTAAGGCTGGATATCCAAGGCTTTAAACAAGAGGATAATGAATCTCTTTATAATGCCTGGGAGAGGTACAGAGGGATGCTAAGGAAATGCCCTTCTGAAATGTTTTCAGAGTGGGTGCAGTTAGACATCTTCTACTACGGGCTTACTGAAAAGGCCCAGACATCTCTAGACCACTCAGCTGGTGGATCTATACACATGAGAAAGACAATTGAAGAGGCTCAAGAACTCATTGATACAGTTGCTAGAAATCAGCATTTGTACCTAAGAAGTGAGTCCTCCATGAAAGAAGAGGCTAAAGTAGTATCCACTGAACCTAGTCCTCAAGAACAAGTTGCTGAAATCAATCAGCAATTGCTCATCATAACAAAATAGTTTGAAGAATTCAAAGAGATTCTCCAAGACACTAAAAATGCTAACAAGAATATGGAAGCACAATTGAATCAGACAAGACAGCAGCTATCTAAACAGATAACAGAAGAATGCCAAGCTGTTCAATTAAGGAGTGGGAAGACATTGAATGTATCAATCCAAGGCAGCAGAAAACCAAGAAAGGAACAACTGACAAAGGATAACCAAACCACTACCCAAAATCCCTCTAAGGATAGTAAGAGCCCAGAGAGGAATGATGCTGACATTCAAACGCCAGAGAAGGGTGGACAGTTGGCATTAAACGCCCAAGGGACGGCCAATTCTGGCGTCCAAACACCAGAAAAGGGTGGCAATCTGGCGTTAAATGCCACTAAGGGATCAGATACCTGCAAGTGCTGATAACAACCCCCTTAAGCAGGCTTCTCCAACCACTTCTGTAGGAAATAAACCTACAGCAACTAAGGTTGAAGAATACAAAGCCAAGATGCCTTATTCTCAGAAACTCTGCCAAGCGGAATAGGATAAACAATTTGCCCTCTTTGCAGACTATCTAAGGACTCTTGAAATAAAGATTCTGTTTGCAGAGGCACTTGAGCAAATACCCTCTTATGCTAAGTTCATGAAAGAGATCTTAAGTCATATGAAGGATTGGAGAGAAACTGAAAAAGTTTTTCTCACTGAAGAATGCATTACAGTCATTCTGAAAAGCTTACCAGAGAAGCTTAGAGATCCGAAAGTTTTATGATACCATGCACATTAGAGGGTGCTTGTACCAAGACGGCTCTATATGATCTTGGGGCAAGTATCAACCTAATACCTGCATCTACTATCAGAAAGCTTGGTTTGACTGATGAAGTTAAACCAACCCGAATATGCCTCCAACTTGCTGATGGCTCCATTAAGATCTCATCAGGCATAATTGAGGACATGATCGTCAAGATTGGGCCATTTTCCTTTCCTATTGACTTTGTAGTGATGGAAATGGAGGAGCACAAGAGTGTAACTCCATTCTAGAAAGACCTTTCCTAGCAACTGGACGAACCCTCATTGACGTCCAAAAAGGGGAGATAACCCTGAGAGTCAATGAGGACGAGTTCAAGTTGAATGCTGCCAAAGCAATACAGCATCCAGACACACCAAAAGACTGCCTGAGCACTGATATTATTGACTCCTTGGTGGAAGAGGTCAATATGACTGAGAGTCTCGAATCAGAGCTAGAGGACATTCTTAAAGATGTTCAGCCTGATCTGGAGGAACCAGAGAGAACAGAAGAACCTCTGAAAACTCCTCAGGAAGAGGATAAGCCTCCTAAACCCAAGCTCAAACCACTACTACCATCCCTGAAATATGCATTTCTGGGAGAAGATGACACTTTTTCCGTGATCATAAGCTCTGCTTTAGAGCCACAATAAGAGAAAGCACTAATTCAGGTGCTAAGGACACACAAGATAGCTCTTGGGTGGTCCATAAGTGATCTTAAGCGCATTATCCCAACAAGATGCATGCACAAGATCCTATTGGAGGATGATGCTAAGCCAGTGGTTCAACCACAGAGGCGGCTAAATCCAGCCATGAAGGAGGTGGTGCAGAAAGAGGTCACTAAGTTACTAGAGGTTGGGATTATTTATCCTATTTCTGACAGCCCCTGGGTGAGCCCTGTCCAAGTTGTCCCTAAGAAGGAAGGCATGACAGTGGTTCATAATGAAAAGAATGAACTGGTTCCTACAAGAACAATTACAGGGTGGTGTATGTGTATTGTCTATAGAAGACTCAATACAGCCACTAGAAAGGATCATTTTCCTTTACCATTCATAGACCAGATTCTGGAGAGACTAGCAGGTCATGAATACTACTGCTTTTTGGATGGCTATTCAGGTTACAACCAAATTGCAGTAGATCCTCAAGACTAAGAGAAAACAGCATTCACATGTCCATCTGGAGTATTTACCTACAGAAGGATGCAATTTGGTCTGTGCAATGCACCTGCAACCTTTCAGAGGTGCATGCTCTCTATTTTCTCTGATATGGTAGAAAAATTTTTGGAAGTCTTCATGGATGACTTCTCAGTATTTGGAGACTCAATCAGCTCCTGTCTTGATCACCTAGCACTTGTTCTGAAAAGGTGCCAAGAGACTAACCTGGTTTTAAACTGGGAAAAATGTCACTTTATGGTGACTGAAGGAATTGTCCTTGGGCACAAAATTTCAAACAAGGGAATAGAGGTGGATCAAGCTAAGGTGGAAGTGATTGAAAAATTACCACCATCTGTCAATGTTAAGGCAATCAAAAGCTTTCTGGGGCATGCAGGATTCTATAGGAGGTTTATAAAGGATTTTTCAAAAATCACAAAACCTCTGAGCAATCTGCTAGCTGCTGACACGCCATTTGTCTTTGACACAGAGTGTCTGCAGGCATTTGAGACTCTGAAAGCTAAGCTGGTCACAGCACCAGTCATTTCTACACCAGACTGGACATTACCATTTGAACTAATGTGTGATGCCAGTGACCATGCCATTGGTGCCATATTGGAACAAAGGCATAATAAGCTTCTGTACATCATTTACTATGCTAGCCGTGTTCTGAATGACGCATAGAAGAATTACACAACCACAGAAAAAGAGTTGCTTGCGGTGGTTTATGCCATTGACAAGTTCAGATCTTATTTAGTGGGATCAAAAGTGATTGTGTACACTGACCATACTGCTCTAAAATATCTCCTCACAAAGTAGGATTCAAAACCCAGGCTCATAAGATGGGTGTTGCTTCTGCAAGAGTTTGATATAGAAATTAGAGATAGAAAGGGGACAGAGAACCAGGTAGCTGATCACCTGTCCCGGATAGAACAGTAGCAGGAGCATCCCTCCCTCCTACTAAGATCTCTGAAACCTTCCCGGATGAGCAACTCTTTGCCATTCAGGAAGTGCCATGGTTTGTAGACATTACAAATTATAAAGCTGTAAGATTCATACCCAAAGAGTACAGTAAGCAGCAAACGAAAAAATTGATTTCTGATGCAAAGTACTACTTGTGGGATGAACCGTATCTCTTTAAGAGGTGTGCAGACAGAATGATCCGTAGATGTGTGCCTAGAGAAGAGGCACAGAAGATCCTATGGCATTTCCATGGATCATAATATGAAGGACATTTTGGAGGTGAGCGAACAGCCACCAAGGTTTTCCAATGTGGCTTCTATTGGTCTACCCTCTATAGAGACTCCCGAGAGTTTGTACGTAACTGTGACAGTTGCCAGAGAGCTGGTAATCTGCCTCACGATTATGCCATGCCTCAGTAAGAGATCCTAGAGATTGAGTTATTTGATGTATGAGGTATTGACTTCATGGGACCTTTTCCACTATCTTACTGAAACACTTATATTCTGGTGGCAGTAGATTATGTATCTAAATGGGTAGAGGTAATTGCAACACCCACTAATGATACTAAGACAGTGATGAAGTTCCTCCAGAAGAATATCTTCAGCAGGTTCGGTGTCCCTAGGATACTGATCAGTGATGGAGGCACTCATTTTTGCAATAAATAGCTTGACTCTGCTCTGGTCCGATATGGAATTAACCATAAAGTGGCAACTCCATATCATCCACAGCCAAATGGGCAGGCTGAAGTCTCAAATAGAGAACTAAAATAGATCCTGGAATGGACTGTAAGTACCCGTAGAAAGGATTGGGCAAGAGGTTTGGATGATGCTCTGTGGGCATACAGAACAATATTCAAAACTCCTATAGGAACCTCTCCATATCAGTTGGTGTATGAAAAAGCCTGTCATCTGCCAGTAGAACTAGAACACAAGGCTTACTGGGCAACCAGGTTCCTAAACCTTGATGCTAAGGTAGCTGGAGAGAAAAGATTACTCCAGTTAAATGAGCTGGAAGAGTTCAGACTCAATGCTTTCGAAAATGCTAAAATTTATAAAGAGAAAGCAAAAAGATGGCATGACAAAAGGCTATCATCTAGAGTCTTTGAGCCAGGACAGAAGGTCCTGCTGTTTAACTCTAGGCTCAGATTATTCCCTGGGAAATTGAAATCCCGGTGGAGGGGACCATATGTGATTACAAGTGTGTCACCATATGGTTATGTAGAGCTTCAAGATATTGATTCTGACAAAAGGTTCATTGTTAATGGACAGAGAATCAAACATTATCTTGAAGGCAATGTTGAGCAAGAATGCTCAAAACTGAGACTAAATTAAAAGCTCAGTAAAAGTCCAGCTAATGACAGTAAAGAAGCACTTGCTGGGAGGCAACTCAGCCATTAGCAAAGGTTTTATTATTTAAATAATAATTATACGAGTTTAATATAATTTATTTTAAGGTTGATGATCATGTGGAGTCACAAAAACAGCTACAGAATTAAAGCAGAATAAAAAACAGCATAAAAAATAGGACACCCTAGAGGACAGGCTTACTGGCATTTAAACGCCAGTAAGAATAACAGAATGGGCATTTAACGCCCATACTGGCAGCATTCTGGGCGTTAAACGCCAGAATGGACAACATTTTGGGCGTTTAACGCCAGAAATGGCAGCATTTTGGGCGTTTAGAAAAATGCCCAGTAAGGAAGGATTCCTGGCGTTTAACGCCAGTCAGGGTATCTGGCTGGGCGTTAAACACCCAAAGAGGTAGCCAAGTGGGCGTTAAACGCCAGAAATGGTAGCATTCTGGGCATTTAACGCCAGGATGGCACAAGGGAGGTAATTTTGCTTCCAATTCGATTTTTTTTCAATTTTTCATGTTTTAGTTCATAATTTTTTGCATCAAACATATTTTAAACATTCATCTTTCAATTTCTATTTTCAAAAATTAATAATCTTTCAAATTCTTTTTAATTCTTTTTCAATTATCTTCAATTCCTTTCAAAACGTTTTCAAAACTTACATATCTTTTCAAATTCTTTTCAACTCTTTTTAATTTTTCTTGCATACAATAATAAGTTTTCAAAATTAATTGCATCATTCTTCTTCTACTCCCTTCTATCTTATTTTGCTCAAGGATGAGTGATAAACTACTATTTTATGGTTTATCTTGTTCTCATTTGAGTGGTTTTTATCAACTCTTCACCCACTTATTCATACTATTCGCATGTTTTACGTTTTTCTTTCTAATTTTGTGCTATAATTGAAAACATGCTTCTTTGACCTTTAAATTACTAACTTCAATCCTCTCTTATTACCATTAGATTCCTTGATATGTGTGTTAAGTGACTTCAGGGATTATAGGACAAGAATGGCTTAGAGGATGGAAAAGAAGCATGCAAAAGTGGAAGGAATACAAGAAGTTGAAGAAACTGCTAAGCTGTCAGCCTGACCTCTTTGCACTCAAATGGACATAACTTGAGCTACAGAGGTCCAAATGATGCGGTTCTAGTTGCATTAGAAAGCTAACGTCCGGGGCTTCGATTTCAGATATAATTTGTTAGAGTGGCCATACTGCTAGGCGACGCGAACGCATGATCCACGCGGACGCATTGCAGTGACGAAAAACCAGTGTAGCTAAATTCGTAAATAGCGACTTTTGGGCTGTTTCTGACCCAGTTTTCGGCCCAGAAAACACAGATCAGAGGCTATAAAGTGAGGGAATCCATTAATTCATTATCATGCTTTAATAATTCATAATTTTAGTTTTTAGATATAATTTTTAGAGAGAGAAGCTCTCTCCTCTCTCTTAGGATTTAGGATTAGGATTTTTAGAAATTAGGATTTATCTCATCTTCACACAGGTTCAATATTTCTTTTACTTTATATTTCTCTTCCACTTTGAGATACTTTAATGCTTTTATTTGTATTTGATTTATGTTGCCCATTTGCCTTATGAATATTGTCCATGTTAGATTTTATTGCTTTGAATGTATGTTATTTGAGGTATTTCAGATCTAAGATTCATATTTAGCTTTTTTATATTATTGGCTTTAATTGATTAACTGGAAGCTCTTGAGTTATCAACTATTCATGATTAATTGTTATGTCGGCTAATTAACTGGAATTCCACTAACTCTAGTCTTCCCTTAGGAGTTGGCTAGGACTTGGGAAATCTAACCAATTGGTTCACTTGACTTTCCCTTGATTACGCAAAGGTTAACTAAGTGGGATTAACTTCCATTCTTATAGGAGTAACTAGGATAGGACTTCCGAATTTTCATATCTTGCTAAGAGTTTATTTTATAGTTAATTATTTATTTTATTTGTCATTTAATTTACTTGTTCCTCACTTTCAAAACCCCAATTTACAAAACCCATAACCAATAATAAGAACATACCTCCTTGCAATTTCTTGAGAAGACGACCCGAGGTTTGAATACTCGGTTATCAATTTTAAAAAGGGTTTGTTACTTGTGACAACCAAAACGTTTATAAGAAAGGTTGATTGCTTGGTTTAGTAACTATACTTACAACGAGAGTTTACTATAACTTCTAAACCACCAATCTTCAGTTCTTCAAAATGGCGCCGTTGCCAGAGAATTGCAAACGTGTGCCTTATTATTGGTTATTGTAAATATCTTTCAAAAATTTTTTTTTTCAAAAATTATATCTTTTCAAAATACTTTCTTTTTGTTAGTTTCTATTTTTATTTTCTCTCATTACTATGAACTCTCACCCCTTTGGCTATGAGTCTGGTTATCACTATGTTTCAGGAAGAGGAAGCTATAACAGGAATATGCATCAAGGTCAAAGCAATCAAAGATGGACAGAGCCAAGAGGATCTGATCAACCCTTTAGGCAACAACACCCTCCTAGATATCATAGACAAAGACCACTCTACAATGCATACCAAAATGATAGATATCCTCAACATGACTTTGAACCACCACACTCACAAGCCCCTTTCCGTCACTCACCTCCATATGACCCTAACACATATCCACCATACCAACCACCCTATGAACCGTATGAACCATATGTAGAACCACCCCAATTTCACCCCAATTACTCCCAAGAACCACCATTGCCAATTTTTGGATCGACCCAAGAATCACAGGCTCGCCTCAAGGAATCAGTAGATCAATTTCATGTAACCCTTCATCAACTGGAGCAAGCGATAAATCAATTAGCTTCCCGACGTTCGGACACTCAAGGAACCCCATGGCTTCATGTGGGCAATCTAATGAAGAACGTAGCATGAAGGAGACATTAGAAACTCCGGTGGACAGTAAGAAGCATGAATTTGTACTGGAACAAGTGGAGGAAGCCGAAATTATTGAAGAGGAAGAGGAAGCAGTGGTTGAAGACTTAGGAGATGCTGAACCTCCATGGGAAAGTCAAGTTATAGAACCTCCTTCAAAAACGTTTGAAACTGATGTTGAGGAGGGTGTACAACCTCCAAAGCATATCATGGTTGAAGACTTTGAGGGAGACGATCAAGAGGTGGATTCAATCATTAATGAATTCTTATCTACATTTGAATCCTCTCCCATTGGACTTGACATGGAGATTAAAGAAGAAGAAGCACAAGCTCCCATGCCCTTGGTGAACAATGAAGAAGAAATTGAATCACAAGAAAGATACCAAGAGGAAGAGATTGAAATTGAGGAAGCTTGCAAAGAGGTGGAAGTTGTCAGAGAAGAGTATAAGGGAGTGGAGCTTCCACGTTCATTCCAAACACCTCCCCCTAAGTTGCCATTATCCTTCACAACATTCAAGTGGGTAAAATTCATATCCCTTAGCTTTCTAATTCCACTTGAATATGGGCTACTAGAGACGGATGGTCAACTTAGAGCTCTTTGTGGCATTAAGAGCAAGAGAAAGATGATCAGTGGTAAGAATTGTCCTGCAAAGTTCATTATGGTTGGAAGCTCAAAGTTTAAATGCAAAGGTTGGTATAGAGCTCAGCTGAATGGGTCTAGGAAGTTGTTTGGCTGCTTCAGTGAGAATTCAGACTGATTACCACCTTGATGGAACAATATTGCTCAACAAGAAGACAGGTGCAAAAGCAAGGTTTGGGACCCCGGAATTCAATCTAGAAATCAATACTCTTGGGGCCTTGTTACTTGCTTTAGCTTGCTTGAAGGCTCTCTGCGCCTAGTTTGGGACCCCGGAGGCTGTTGGAATTCCAAACACTGGTGGAGATTCTTGGATGAATACAAGCACAAGCCGCCATAACAAGAAGCTCACCAAATGTCCAACTTAAGGACTTTAACTAAAAGTGCTGGGTGGGAGACAACCCACCATGGTATGATCGTTTCTTCTTCAGTTTGAATTTTTGTCTATTTTTGAATTTTTATTGAACCTGGAATTTTCACATGACATTCATTGCATTTTGCATTCTGCATACTGCATTATAAAAAAAATTTTCACGCACGCGATGCGACAGCGTTGCCGACGCGTCCGCGTCATATGTGCGTTTGGAAGAAAATAAATGTGAACAGAGAGTCACGCGAGAGCGTGGCTGGAGGCGTGCCTTTGGCACAATTTGACCGACGCGATCGTGTCGTTGACGCGTCCGTGTCATGTGGGAAAAATGCCTCCCATGCGTCCGCATCACCCACGCAAACGCGTGCCTTGAAATCGACGTAAAAAGGGTGTATAGCCAAAAGTTGAGCTAGAATTGGGCTGGACTCGTGCTAGACGCACAAGCCCTACCACGCGTACGCGTGCCCCACGCGTCTGTGCCATTTTCATAATTTAGCCGTCTACGCGATCGCGTCGACCACGCGACCGCGTCACCCTGGAATTTGGCAATAATGAATTTTGAACAGAGAGTTGTGCGAGCGCGAGGCTGCCCTCGCGCCAGTAGAACAAAATGCGTCACGCGTCTGTGTGATCGACGCGACCGCGTCGATTAATTTCAGTACAAGTCACGCGACCGCGTCCGCATCGCTTGCACCACACAGCTTACCCTAAATTGCCAAAATATCTTATCTTTTCTTCCCCAATCCTAATTTTTCCTCCCTCCTTTCTTCCTTACTTCTTTCTTCCCTTCCTTCCCTTCTCATTCTTCTTCTCTTTCATTTTATTTATTTGCATATTCCATTCATTGCATTTTAATTTAGTGTATATTCTTCCTTCTTTTCTAAATTCATTATTTTTTCTTTGATGTTGAATTTTCTTATTTAACTGTTGCATCTTCTCTTGAATTATTTTGGGTGCTTAGTGACTTGTTTTATTCTGGTTAGGTAATATTATTTATATCAATGCCAATCTTTTATACCTGTATCACTTTTGCATTGACATGAATTTATATTATCTCTCCTTACCCACACTCTCTTCCCTCATTTTTGTAAATTTTTACATTATTGATATGTCATGTGTCTCTACTGTTTTCTCACTTGCATGTTGTAGCTACCATGCAATTGAGACCCCCATTATTTGGCATTTACCCACGCAGACTTTATTTATATTCTTATTTTTATTTCTGGGTTAGTTTTTCTTCTTTTCCCTCTTCTTTCAGGATGGCCACCACAAAGGGAGAGGAAAAGCTTCTTACTGGGGAGACAAACAAGTTCATCTGCTCAATCTTTGGAGAAAGACATCAGTTGGAGCAGCCCGTCCACTTATACATCTTAGCATGCACCGAGGACGGTGCAATCTTTAAGTGTGAAAAAGTCGATATCGATCTCCATGGGTTAGTTATTTTTTGACTCAACACCAATGTTTAAACTTCTCTGTAGTTAGTTCTTGCATTTGCATGTTTGATTGCATTATAGTTAGATTTTGTGCATATTTTACCACCACTTGGTTGAAGTAATAAATTTCTTTTCAAGACTTTATTTTATAATATTTCACTAATTTAAATCAAAATTTAAATGTTAAATTTGTTTGGAAGTTGTATTTGGAACATAGTTAAAAGCTAGAACACACAACCTGTGATATTTGAGCTTATTTACATGGTTACATTTTTTAACCATAAATATTTTATTCTTGTGTGTTTTCTTCTCTATAACTGCAATCTTTACTTTGTTCCATTCTATATGTCCATTATTTAGTGTATTTACATGTTTGCATATGATTGAGGCCATTATTTGATTTTAGCTCACTTATCCCAAATAAGCCTACCCTTTACATCACCCTTGTTAGCCACCTTGAGCCTTTTAATCCCCTTCTGTTCTATAACCACATCACTAGCCTTAAGCAGAAAAACAAAAGTAAAAATCTCAAATTAAATCTTTGGTTAGCTTAAGATAGAGATTATGTATCAACTAAGTGTGGGGAAACTATGGGAACAAGGGTTAATAAAGGGAATGTATCATGTTGTTAATTTTGAAGATTGAAAAATTTGGGAACCTACTCATGTAAAACAGAAAATCAAAAATTCCATATGCATTGATATGATATTTCTGTTTTTACTTTTCAAAAAAAAAGAGAGAAAAAAAATATATTCAATAAATAAATAAATAAATAAATAAGGGGACAAAATTACCCCAATGTTAAGTCTAATGAAAAATCAATGCATATGTGATACAAGTTAAGAGAAAAGTTGATACATGAGTATGTGAAATATGCAAAAGTGGGAAAATTATGGGTAGCTAGGCATGACTTAGAATTATATAGAGTATACGTATGTTAGGTGGAAGTTTAGGTTAATTAAAGATTCATATTATAGCTCACTTGGCCATACATATGTCCTCACCCTTACCTTAGCCCCATTACAACTTTGAAAAGACCTCATGATGTTTGCATTGGTACATTGAATACTTGTTGATTGGTTAGATGAAGAACAAGGTTTAGAAAGCATGATTAGAGAAGAGTAGAGTGAATTACCCTATACACTTGAGAGATTAGAGTGCATATACACTACCAGTGAAGGTTCAATGCTTGATTCTATGTCCCCTGCTTTCATGAGCTATCTTCTTACAAGTTTACTTGCTTTCTATTGTATGATTTGAATTAGTGGAATTTGAATTACTTTTGTCTTGAAGAACTTATTTACTCTTAACCAAGTAAGTAAAAGCATTTAGCATGTAGTTACATTCATAGGTTGCATTTCATGCATTCTACCATTCCTCTTCACTTTTATAGCTTCTCTTGAGCTTAGCATGAGGACATGCTAATGTTTAAGTGTGGGAAGGTTGATAAACCACTATTTCATGGTTTATCTTGTGCTCAATTGAGTGGTTTTTTATCAACTCTTCACCCACTTATTCATACTATTCGCATGTTTTACGTTTTCCTTCCTGATTTTGTGCTATAATTGAAAACATGCTTCTTTGACCTTTAAATTACTAACTTCAATCCTCTCTTATTACCATTAGATGCCTTGATATGTGTATTAAGTGACTTCAGGGATTATAGGGCAGGAATGGCTTAGAGGATGGAAAGGAAGCATGCAAAAGTGGAAGGAATACAAGAAGTTGAAGAAACTGCTAAGCTGTCAGCCTGACCTCTTTGCACTCAAATGAACATAACTTGAGCTACAGAGGTCCAAATGATGCGGTTCTAGTTGCGTTAGAAAGCTAACGTCCGGGGCTTCGATTTGATATATAATTTCCCATAGTGGCCATACCTCTAGGCGACGCGAACGCGTGATCCACGCGGACGTATCGCAGTGACGAAAAACCAGCGTAGCTAAATTCGTAAACAGCGATTTCTGGGCTGTTTCTGACCCAGTTTTCGGCCCAGAAAATACAGACCAGAGGCTATAAAGTGGGGGAATCCATTAATTCATTATCTTGCTTTCATAATTCATAATTTTAGTTTTTAGATGTAGTTTTTAGAGAGAGAGGCTCTCTCCTCTCTCTTAGGATTTAGGATTAGGATTTTTAGAAATTAGGATTTATCTCATCTTCACACAGGTTCAATATTTCTTTTACTTTATATTTCTCTTCCACTTTGAGATACTTTAATGCTTTTATTTGTATTTGATTTATGTTGCCCATTTGCCTTATGAATATTGTCCATGTTAGATTTTATTACTTCGAATGTATGTTATTTGAGGTATTTCAGATCTAAGATTCATATTTAGCTTTTTTATATTATTAACTTTAATTAATTAACTGGAAGCTCTTGAGTTATCAACTATTCATGATTAATTGTTATGTCGGCTAATTAACTAGAATTCCACTAACTCTAGTCTTCCCTTAGGAGTTGGCTAGGACTTGGGAAATCTAACCAATTGGTTCACTTGACTTTCCCTTGATTACGCAAAGGTTAACTAAGTGGGATTAACTTCCATTCTTATAGGAGTAACTAGGATAGGACTTCCGAATTTTCATATCTTGCCAAGAGTTTATTTTATAGTTAATTATTTATTTTATTTGTCATTTAATTTACTTGTTCCTCACTTTCAAAACCCCAATTTACAAAACCCATAACCAATAATAAGAACATACCTCCCTGCAATTTCTTGAGAAGACGACCCGAGGTTTGAATACTCGGTTATCAATTTTAAAAAGGGTTTGTTACTTGTGACAACCAAAACGTTTATAAGAAAGGTTGATTGCTTGGTTTATTAACTATACTTACAACGAGAGTTTACTATAACTTTTAAACCACCAATCTTCAGCTTCTTGCTTTCCATAACCACTAATGGCACCTGAGGCCAGAGAAACCTCTAGGAAGAGGAGCAACAAAGACAAGGAAGAGACATAGAGGAGCTCAAGAACTCCATTGGTTTTTCAAGAGGAAGAAAGAGCCACCATCACTAAGGTGGACCCGTTCTTTAATCTCCTTGTTCTTATTCCTCTGTTTTTTTTATCTTTTTATGCTTTATGTTTATCTATGTTTGTGTTATTATTACATGATCATTAGTATCTAGTGCCTATGCTTTAAAGATATAAATATCCCATGAATCATTCACCTTTCTTAAATGAAAAATGTTTTCTGAAAAAGAAAAAGAAGTACATGAATTTCAAATTTTAAATAGTTTAATTATTTTGATGTGGTGGCTATACTTTTTGTTTTCTGAATAAATGCTTGAACAGTGCATATTTTTTATAGTGAAGTTTATGAATGTTAAAATTGTTGGCTCTTGAAAGAATAATGGAAAAAGAGAAATGTTATTGATAATCTGAAAAATCATAAAATTGATTATTGAAGCAAGAAAAAACAATGAAAAGCAAAAGCTTGCAAATAAATAAATAAATAAATAAATAAATAAATAAATGGCAAAAAAAAGCAAGCAGGAAAAGCCAATAGCTCTTTAAACCAAAAGGCAAGAGCAAAAAGCCAATAACCCTTTAAACCAAAAAGCAAGGGTAAAAAGGATCCAAGGCTTTGAGCATTAATGGATAGGAGGGCCCACAGGAATAAAATCCTGGCCTAAGCGGCTAAATTAAGCTGTCCCTAACCATGTGCTTGTGGCGTGAAGGTGTCAAGTGAAAAGCTTGAGACTGAGCGGTTAAAGTCGTGGTCCAAAGCAAAAGGAGTGTGCTTAAGAGCTCTTGACACCTCTAACTGGGGACTCTAGCAAAGTTGAGTCACAATCTGAAAAGGTTCACCCAGTTATGTGTCTGTTGCATTTATGTATCCGGTAGTAATACTGAAAAACAAAATGCTTAGGGTCACGACCAAGACTCATAAAGTAACTGTGTTCAAGAATAAACATACTGAACTAGGAGAATCAATAACACTATCTGAATTCTGAGTTCCTATAGATGCCAATCATTCTGAACTTCAAAGGATAAAGTGAGATGCCAAAACTGTTCAGAAGCAAAAAGCTACTAGCGCCGCTCATCTAATTAAAACTGATATTCATAGATGTTTTCGGAATTTATTGTATATTCTCTTCTTTTTATCCTATTTTGTTTTTAGTTGCTTGGGGACAAGCAACAATTTAAATTTGGTGTTGTGATGAGCGGATAATTTATACCCTTTTTGGCATTGTTTTTACATAGTTTTTAGTACATTTTAGTTACTTTTTATTATATTTTTATTAGTTTTTATTCAAAAATTACATTTCTGGGCTTTACTATGAGTTTGTGTGTTTTTCTATAATTTCAGGTATTTTCTGGCTGAAATTGAGGGACCTGAGCAAAAATCTGATTCAGAGGTTGAGAAAGGATTGCATATGCTGTTGGATTCTGATCTTCCTGCACTCAAAATAAATTTTTTGGAGTTAGAGAGGTCCAATGGGCGCGCTCTCAACTGCATTGGAAAGTAGACATCTTGGGCTTTCCAGTAATATATAATAGTCTATACTTTACCCGAGATTTGATGGCCCAAACTGGCGTCCAAAGCCAGCCTAAAACTTTCTGGCGTAAAATGCCAGAACTGGCACTAAAACCGGCGTTTAACGCCCAAATTGGCACCCTGGGTGGCGTTTAACTCCAAGGATGGCCTAAGCACGAAAAAGCTTCAATGCTCATCCCAAGCACACACCAAATGGGCCCCGGAAGTGGATTTCTGCACTATCTGCACTTAGTTACTCAATTTCTGTAAACCTAAGTTACTAGTTTAATATAAAAACTACTTTTAGAGATTTATTTTGTAACTCATGATAATTTTATTTTACATTGTATCTCTGACGACATGAGTCTCTAAACCCCATTGGTGGGGGTGAGGAGCTCTGCTGTGTCTCAATGGATTAATGCAATTACTACTGTTTTCTATTCAATCACGCTTGATTCTATTCTAAGATACTCATTCGTACTTCAATCCGGAGAAGATGATGATCCGTGACACCCATCATTATTCTCACATTTATGAATGCGTGCCTGACAACCACTTCCGTTCTACATGAGCTCAACGTAGTCACTGGGCGACAGCTTGAGTGCGTATCTCTTAAGTCTCTGATTCACTAACTGAGTCCGTGAGATCAGAATCTTCGTGGTAGAGGCTAGAACCAATTGGCATCATTCCTGGGATCCGGAAAGTCTAAACCTTGTCTGTGGTATTCCAAGTAGGATCTGGGAAGGGATGACTATGACGAGCTTCAAACCTGCGAATGTTGGGCGCAGTGACAGTGTGCAAAAGGATAGAGAGATCCTATTCTGACACTAGCGGGAACCAACAGATGATTAGCCGTGCGGTAGCTATACATGGTATTTTTCATCCGACACGAGAAATCTGACAGTTGATTAGCCGTACAGAGACTGTGCCTGGTATTTTTCACTGAGAGGATCATACAGCCTGCCATGGAAGGAAGCCATGCGTGTTTGGAGAAAAAGACAGTAGGAAAGCAGAGATTCAGATGACAGAGCATCTCCGGAACCTCAACCTGTTCCTCATTACTGAATCACAAGTACCTTTTAATTCATGTTATTTACTTTTCATAACAAAATCATTTTTATTATTAATCTCCTGACTAAGATTTACAATATAACCATAGCTTGCTTCAAGCCGGCAATCTCCGTGGGTTCGACCCTTACTCACGTAAGGTATTACTTGGACGACCCAGTGCACTTGCTGGTTAACTGTACGAGTTGTGAAAAGTGTAATTTACAATTTCGTGCACTAGTATGCTAATACTTCTTCTATAGAAGTCAGTAGTGTGGTTTGTATAGGACTCCTGAGTTCTTCTGAACTTTTCATTCCTATTTGGGTTCATGATGAAGAAAGGTAGGAGAAGAAAAAGAATTAAGGAATAAGATGTAAATTATGATTAAAATATTTTTGTTTTTGTTTTAATTATTAATTAAATTCAAAAATAAAGATTAATTAATTAAAAAGAATTAAAAATTAATAAATGAATTTTGAAAAAGAAGAGAGAGAAAGAGAAGAAGAAATTTCGAAAATTAGAAGAGAGAGGAATTAGTTGGGAAGTTTTGAAAAAGAAGAGAAAATAAATAACTAATTAAGAAAGATTTAAACAAGATAAGATAGAAGATTAGAAAAGATTTGATTTTGAAAATATTTGAAAAGGTCAACGAAGATAAGATAAGAATTGAAAATATTTGAAAAGGATTTAATTTTAAAATTTAAAAGAAGATAAGAAAAGATTTTAAATTAAAGATAAGATAAGGTAGGTAAGAAAGATAAGATAAGGAAGTTAAGAAAAGATAAGTTTTAAAATTAAAAAGATTTAAATTTAAAATTTAAAATTTAAAATTTGAATTTTGAAATTTGAATTTTAAATTTTGAAATTTTGAATTTTGAAATTTGAAAAGTGGTTTAGTTTTGTAAATTAAAAAAAAAGAAAATTACATAGTTTTGTAGTTTCAAAATAATTAAATTAGACTTTTAAAGTATTCTAAATTTAATTTATTCAATCTTATTTTTTTTCAAAGTATTTAACTTTCAAGCTGATGCGTGACCATCTTATACCCCTTTCTTTTTAATTGTTTTCATATTATTTTATTTAGATTTTATTAAGTTTTATTATATTTTAGTGTAAATTTCACTTTTGGATACTACTTTAAGTTTTTCTTGTATTTTTATGGTTTTAGGTGAAATTCAGAGCAGTTTAGAGAAGTCTGGAGCAAGAAACGAAAAAGCTTCCAACTCCCCCCTTGGGCACTGAATGCCCAATCTAGCCTTCACTGCCAGCAATGGGGCTAAAGTCAAAAGCGCTCACTCACTCTTGGGCGTTCAACGCCCAAAGCTGTTCGAGCCATTCACCAATTGGGCCTCCAAGTGGATTTCGCACTCTTTAGGCTTATCTTATCTTATCTTTGTAATTTTTATTTTAAAATAATATCTTTTAGATTTAGCATTTATTATTAGGTTAGTATATATAGGAGGAGATCCATTAGGTTTGGAGATCTTCTTCCCCGTGCTTTTTAAAAACCTATATTCTTTGTAAAGTTATGAGCAACTAAACCTCCCGATTAAGGTTAGGAGCTCTGTTTATTTTAATGGATTAATATTATTACTTTTCTATTTTAGTATATATTTAATTCAATTCTAAGGTGTGTTTTCATTCTTAATCTGAATGAAACTGAGTGGAACGGAAGTTTGACCCTTTTTCTACATGAGTTCTTGCGAGTGGCTGACGGGATAGCAAGGAACTACAGCTTGAGAACACACCTCCTAGATGGCTAATCCACAACTCGTTGGGAGCATGGAAACATCTGTTTAGCCGGAATCTGGGGTGATTAGTGCCTTTGTGGTATAAACTATAATACTGAACTTTACCCTCGTCCGAATCGAATGACCACTGACCCTGTCGTTTGATAAGGATAAGAGGAGATTAAATTATTAAGGAATTAGGGTTTAATCACTTACAGTTTTTCATTGAATGAATCATTAATTGTTAAGATAGTGAGTAAGAATTCTTAATCCGAAAAGATAAACATCTTCGAGACCTTAACTGTCTTCTTTATATTGATTTTACACCAACCTTTACTTACTTTTCTTATTTCATTGCTTTATGCGTTTACACCAACATCGGTTGTCTTGTTGCTTAGATTAGGTATTTTCCTTGGTTTTTGTTTAATTGTTTTTCTTTTGATTTTCGAAACTCTAACTTGTTTATCTTCTTAAGTTTTGATTTTTTCTTGTTTTTCTTTTCTTAATTTTCAATTTCATCTTGTTTATCTTTTCTTGATATTCAAATTTTATTTTAGTTATTTTAAAGTTTGGTGTTTTCTTTTTCTTTCTTCTTGAATTTCAAAATAAAAAAATCTTTCTTTTGAATTTTCAAAAATTTTAGATTAATTCATAGATCTTTATTTTATCTTAATTTAATTTCAATTTTTAAGTTTGGTGTTCCGTTGGTGATCTTTTTGTTTAATTTAACTTTCTTTTTAATTTTCGAATCATATTTTGTTTATCTCTCTTGATTTTTGATCTTTATCTTATTTATCATTTTCTTTATTTTCAAATTTCATGTTAGTTATTTTAATTTAAATTCAAATTTTAAGTTTGGTGTTTCTTTAGTTTATCTTTTTCTTTCTTTTTGAATTTCAAAAAAATTTTTTAAAACCTTTTCTTTTAAATGTTCAAATTTATAAGTCAAATCTTGCATCTTTATCTTATTCAAATTTCAAATTCAGTTTTTCGTTAGTATTTTTCTTTTCTTGTTGAAATTCTAAAATCCTTAAATCTTTTTTTTTCCTAATTTTCAAAATTTTTTAGGTAAATTTTTGCATTCTTGTTTCGATTTTTTTTATTAATTGGCTATTTCACTTTATTTTATTTCTTTTAGGATATCTCACTGGGAGCTCTCTATACTCTGACATAGAAACTCCACCTTTTATGAGCAGGAACAGGGACAAAGAACCCCTTCTTGATTTTGATCCTAAACCTGAGAGGACCTTAAGGTGGTGTTTGCAACAAACCCAAGCTTACAAAGCTAGAGAGAATCTCACAGAATCTTTTGAGAAGGAAGCTGAAGAGACCACTATGGCAGCCAACAATCCAAACACTGGAGAGGAGGCATGGAAGGTGCTTGGCTCATACACTGCACCTACATCTGACTTCTATGGGCGCAACATATCTATACCTGCCATAGGTGCCAATAATTTAGAGCTCAAGCCTTAACTGGTCATTCGGTTTCAACAGAATTGTCAGTTTCATGGACTCCCGCAAGAGGACTCCAACAAGTTCATATCTAATTTCCTACAGATCTGTTATACGGTCAAGACGAATAGAGTGAACCCTGAGGTTTATAAGCTCATGCTCTTTCCTTTTGATGTAAGGGATAGAGCAAGGTTGTGGCTGGATTCTCAGTCCAAGGAGAGCCTGGACACTTGGGACAAGGTGGTCATAGGATTTCTGACCAAGTTTTTTTCACCCCAGAAGCTAAGTAAACTTAGAGTGAAAGTCCAGACCTTCAGACAGAAAGAGGGAGAGTCCCTCTATGAAGCCTAGGAGAGATATAAACAATTGATCAGGAGATGCCCTCCTAACATGATTTTCGAATGGACCACGCTAGAGATTTTTTATAATGGTCTATCTGAGACGGCAAAGATGTCACTGGATCACTCTGCTGGAGGCTCCCTACACATGAAGAAGACGCCTGAAGAAGCGATTGAGCCCATTGAGATGGTTGCCAACAACCAGTATATGTACACTTCTGAGAGGAACCCTGTGCATACTGAGATTACTCAAAAGAGAGGAGTCATGGAAGTGGACACACTGGATGCCATTATGGCATAGAATAAGCTGATGTCCCAACAGATTAGCATGATCACTCAACACCTAAGTGGGATGCAGGTTTCAACTGTTAATACTCAAGATGCATCCTACGAAGGAGACGCAGGTGACTTTGCTCAGATCACCATGGAGGAAGTAAATTACATGGAAAATTCCTCTAGAAATCCCAATAATGATCCCTATGCAAATACTTTCAATCAAAGATGGAGAAATCACCTTAAGTTTAGGTGGAGAGAGTAGCTGAGGCCTCACCAAGGCTTCAACAATAATTAGGGTGGAACCAATCAAAATAGGTTTAATAACAGACAGTTTCAACCCTCTCAGCAGCAGTTAGAAATGCCTCAACAAAGCCTCTCTGACTTAGTCACAATAGTTTCTAACCTCTCCAAGACCACTATAGTTTCATGTAAGAAGCCCGGTCTTCAATTAGGAACTTCGAGATACAAGTGGATCAGTTGAGCAAAAGGATACCCGAGGGACCCTCCAACACTCTTCCAAGCAACACAGAGGTAAATCCAAGGGAAGAGTGCAAAGCCCTCACTATGGGAGAAGAGGACGAAAACAACGAGAAGCATACTGCTGAAGATCCGAAGGAGAACAAGGCTCAAGAGGAGACTGTGAGTGCACTTAAAGAATGAGCAAAAGGTGCAACCCTCTATAAACATGCAAAAGGTGACTGAGAATGAGCAAATTGCTCAATTCTTGGCAATCTTCAAGAAGTTACAAATCAATATTTCTTTTGCTGAGGTGTTGGAGAAGAAACCTCCCTATATGGCCTATCTAAAAAACACATTCTCTGAAAAAAATGCCTTGAAGGAAGATGAAATTGTGGTGCTGACCAAGGAGTGCAGTGCCCTTGTACAAAGGAAGCTACCTCGGAAGATGCCAGATCCTAGAAGCTTCCTGATTCCCTGCACTATAGGGACCATTATGTTTGAGAAGGTACTATGCAACCTTAGATCAAGCATAAATCTGATGCCTCTCTCTGTAATGAAGAAACGGGGGATCCAAGAGGTAAAGCCCACAAGGATCTCACTAGAGATAGCAGACAAGTGCCTAAAGCGGGCATATGGAATGGTGGAGAACATCCTTGTAAAGGTTGAAGACCTTTACCTCCTTGCAGACTTCGTGATACTTGACACTGGAGAGGACAAGAACGACTCTATCATCCTTGGATGACCTTCCTTAGCAACTGGGAAGGCCTTGATTGATGTAGAAAGAGGAAAGTTAATTCCGAGGTTATGGAAAGACCATATAATGTTTAAGATGCCCAACCCTTACTGTCTCTTTGATAAAGGAGGTACTAGCATATAGCACTTGGTGTTTCAACCTTATCTCTTAGTGAAAAGCCATACAGAACCCCCTGACATCAAACCTAAGTTTGGTGTTGGGCATTTACCATCAACTATTGAAGAAGGAGACACCATGAAGAAAGTACCCAAGGGTTGTAGGAACAAGAGAATTCCAACAGAGGACTTCTCACCTGACATAAGAGTTGTCTTCACAAGAAGCCCAGTCATACCACATATTGTGAACCGAATCCAGTCTCTAGAGCATGTTGAACTGATTCATGAGAGCACAAGAAGAAAGTTTAGCATGAGGGGTGACGATCTGAGCCCCTATGAACCTCCGTAAAAGGATCTGTCTGTCAAGCTAATGATGGTAAAAAAGCGCTTGTTGGAAGGCAATCCAACCATACGTATCCTATAGTACTTTTATTTTCTTTTATGATATTTTAGTTTATTTGAGTTTGATTTCATATTATTTTATTTTCTACTAATTTTCATAGTTTTCCTCTTTTTCTAGCATTTGTGATCGTGTGTAGCACTTAGAACAGAACCAAGAATGCGTAGCAGGAAAATAGAACACCCTGGAGGATGTCCCTTGCTGGTGTTGAATGCCAGAAGGGGGATGGAAGCTTGGGCGTTTAACACCCATACATGAGCAGTCCAGGACCAATTTTTGGTCCCCCTAGGGCGTTCAACGCCCATCCTTGGTGTTGAAGGCCCAAAAAAAAGGGACCCCCTCTGGCGTTCAACGCCCATCTTGACGTTGAACGCCCAGGGGGAAGGCAGCAAGGGATTCGAATTTCAAGCTTCATTGGCCAATGGATAAAACCCAACCACCAACCACCCCACCATTAACTCACTCTTAACTCTTCTCTCTCCTCTTAAACCCACTTTTCCATCTACATTCATCCATCCCATCACCCATCAATTTTCTTGATTTCTGTACCCCACCTTTCAATATACCCTATAACCACTTGTAAATTCCATCAATTTCTCTTCCCAGCAACCCCATTCAAATTCAAAATTAGTTTCCCCTATTTTCCCCCCATAATAATCGAAACCCCACCCACCCTACTCCTATAAATATCCCTCACTTCATCCACTTTCACCATACCTTCACTACTCTTCCCCTCTTACACATTCTTCACCATACACATTCCTCTTCTTCTTTTACCCTTTCTTCCCTCCCAAAGGCCAAAGCCTCTATCCATATCCCCTCTATCTTTTTCTTTTATTTTCTCCACTTTTTCTTTTCTTGTATTTCTATTTTCTCGGAGATGAGAAAATTTTTTATGTTTGGTGTTGGAAGCTCCCCTTTTTGCTTCTTATATCTTACCTCTATGGCACCAAAAACCAGAGAGTCCTCAAGAAAAAGAAAAGGAAAAGCCCCCACTTTCGCTTCCGATCCATGGGAGACCACAAGATTCCTCACCAAAGCCCATCAAGACCATTTCTATGACATGGTGAGGAAGAAGAAGGTGATTTCCAAGGTCCCCTTCAAGCTGAAAGTCGATGAGTATCCGGAGATCCTATACCAAGTTTTGAGACGGGATTGGCAAATTCTGGCGAACTCCATGACCATAGTTGGAGTGTTTATAGTGCAGGAGTTTTATGCCAATGCTTGGGTCACAAAAAGACATGATACAAGTGTGAACCTGGAGCCGAGAAATTGGCGCACCATGGTCAGAGGGCACATCATAGATTTTAGCCCTGAGAGTGTGAGGGTGGCGCTATAGTTGCCAGAGCCATGAGCTGACCCTCAATTATACACTCGAAGGGTCAACACTGACCAAAGGCTGGACCAAGTTCTTGTTGATATCTGCATGCCTGGAACTTAGTAAAGGAGGGATGCTCAAGGCAAGCCTTACCAACTGGGTAGGCATGACCTTAAGCCAATGGCTAGAGGATGGTTGAAGTTCATCCAACGTTCGATCATCCCTACGAGTAACCGCTCTGAGGTTACAGTCGAGAGAGCAGTGATGATTCACTGCATTATGCTCGGCAGTGTGGTAGAGGTACATGAGGTGATCCCTCAAGAGATTTACAAAGTAGCTGACAAGTCCTCCACTCAAGCACGGTTGGCATTCTCTCATCTCATTCACCGCTTATGTGCAGCAGCTGGAGCTCACATAGAGGGAGATACCCTGATTGACAAGGAGAAATCCATCATAAGGAATGGTATAGAGCATGCTAGGGAGCCCGCACAAGGACCGTAGCAAGAGTCAGTTCCACCACCCTTATAGGATATTCCGGAGATACCTCAAGGGATGTACTTCCCTCCCCATGACTATTAGGATCAGTTGACCACATCTTTAGGGGAGCTAACATCTTCAGTTGATCAGTTGAGGCTGGAGTATCAGGACCAGTCTGCTATCCTCCATCAGATGATGGAATATCAAAGGAGTATGAGGGAGGAGCATAGGAGGTAGAGGGCATGACATTATGAAGCTTAAACGCTCTAGAGGATTCCCCAGAGGGAGCAGTAGCCGCCATCACTAAGGTGGTCTAGTTTCATTCTCCTTATCCTTATGTTATTTCTGTTTTCCTAGTATTCCATTTTGCTATTTGTTTTCTATTCTAGTTGCATGCTCACACTTAGGATTTCTTTGCTTTCTAGTATTAGTTTATTTTTTGTTTTATTTTAAGATGTCTTATGTATTTCGCACAAGGTTAAAAAGAAAAATCTATTGAAAAAGAAGTAGTAAGATGCACAAGATCTTGAGTTATATTATGATTTATTCCATTTATCTTGATGTGGTGGCCTTATCTTTATTTTCTAAATGTATGAATCACCCGTGCATACTTGATATTGGAGTTGAGTATATTGGTTCTTGAGGAATAGGAATTTAGAAAAATATTACTGATTCTCTGAAATAAGAAAAAGATTGATTCTTGAAAGAAAAGAAACAGCAAAAAGAAAATTGAAATAAAAAGAAATATCAAAAGAAAAAGGTCCAAGATTTTGAGCATCAATGGTTAGGAGAGTCAGAAATGATCTAAAAGCTCAAAAGAGTTGTTATCCCTAACCATATGCTTGTAGTGTGAGTGTCAAGTAATTCTTGAGACTGAACACTTAAAGTCGTGACCCGATGCTGTTAAAGAGTATGCTTAAGCCTCTGAGCACCACTGTTTGGGAATAAAAGCAAAGCAAAAGTCAAATCAAAAGGGTTCCCTCAGTTAAGTGCTTGTGGTGTTTATGTATCGAGTTAAACTTGAAAACAAAACACTTAGAATCATGACTAGGATCAAAGGTGCAAAGCACCAAAAGTAATTAAAAGCTGTGTTCAAGAATCAACAAGAAGTCTAAAAAAGAGAATCAATAATACTATCCAAAGTTCTAGTCCCAAAAGATGCCAATATTTCTGAGTTTCAAAGGATAATGAGATGATAAAGTTATTCAGAAATAGTGTATTAATAGCTCCATTTAGTAATTGGACATGAGCTTTATTGACAACTCGAATCTTATGTGTTTACTCTTCCTCGGTCCCATATTGTTATGGTTGCTTGGGGACAAGCAACAGTTTAAGTTTGGTGTTGTGATGTGTGAGCATCCTATACCCTTTTTTTAGTTGTTTTCATATTGTTTTTATTTATATTTTATTAAGTTTTATTATATTTTTGTGAAAAATTCACCTTTGGATGCTACATTGAGTTTTCTTGTGTTTTTATGATTTTAGGTGAAATTTGGAGCAATTTGGAGAAGCTTGGAGCAAGAAACGAAAAAGTTGCAAGCTCCCCCTTGGGTGTTGAACGCCCAACCTAGCATTCAACGCCAGTAAGGGGGCTAAAGTCAGAAGCGACCACTCCGTCTTGGGCGTTCAACGCCCAAACCTGGGGTTGAACGCCAGCTTGCTGTTTGAGCCATTCACCAATCAGGCCTCTAAGTGGATTTCACACTCTTTAGGCTTATCTTATCTTATCTTTGTAATTTTTATTTTAAAATAATATCTTTTAGATTTAGCATTTATTATTAGGTAAGTATATATAAGAGGATATTTATTAGGTTTGGAGATCTTCTTCCCCTCGCACTTTTCAGAAACATATTTTCTTTGTAAAGTTTTAAGCAACTAAATCTCCTGGTTAAGGTTAAGATCTCTGTTTATTTCTATAGATTAATTTTATTACTTTTCTATTTTAATATATGTTTGATTCAATTCTAAGTTATGTTTTCGTTCTTAATCTAAATGAAATTGGATGGAATGGAAGTATGACCCTTTTTCTACATGAGTTCTTGTGAGTCTCTGACAGGATAGCAAGGAACTACAGCTTGAGAACACACCTCCTAGACGGCTAATTCACAACTCGTTGGGGACATGGAAACATCTGTTTAGCCAGGATTTTGGGTGATTAGAGCCTTTGTGGTATAAACTAGAATACTAAACTTCACCCTCGTCCAAATCGAATGACCACTGACCCTGTCGTTTGATAAGGATAAGAGGAGATTAAATTGCTAAGGAATTAGGGTTTAATCACTTCCAGTTTTCCATGGAATGAATTATTAATTGTAAGATAGTGAGTAAGAAGTTTTAATCCGGAAAGATAAACATCTTCGAGACCTTAACTATCTTCTTTATATTGATTTTACACCAACCTTTACTTGCTTTTCTTATTTCATTGCTTTATGCGTTTACACCAACAACTTTCTTTTACTATTTGCGTAACTAAGTCCAACAAGGTAGCTATTGCTTTCTCAGTCTAACAATCCTCGTGGGATCGACCCTCACTCACCTAAGGTATTACTTGGATGACCCAGTGTACTTGCCGGTAAAGTTGTGTGAGTTCAATTTTCGCGCACCAATAGCATTCTAACTTTTAAAGCATTCTAACTTTGTTAACAATTTTTCAAAACACCTTAACTAGTGGTGCATTCTAACAAAGTACAAAACATCACTAGTAATGCATATGGTAACACGTGGTAATTAATTAGCATAAACTAGCAGCAATATCAATCAGCAAAATAAGCATTAAAATAGTAGCAACCTAACAAAGCAAAAGCAACCAATGAATCATCAACGCAACATTTAAGCATTGATCAAACAAATTCAGCCAGAGTTAATGATTCAAACCAATTCAAATAATCCCAGCAACAAGAATCCCTAATCTCATATACTAATTCCAAACATATTGAGTGAAGATGAGAACCTATCAATGTAATTAAATTATCCTAACCTATCCACCTAAAATCAACTACAACAGCAATGAATCTACCTAAACTAGTTACTAAAAATTAACTAATTAACTAAAAAAATTAAACTTAACTAATTACTAAAAATCAACTAACTAACCTAGAATGCAGCTCAAAGAGAGAAGACAGAAATCGGCGGTTAGAGTAGCAACAACAGGGCAGCGCCGACAGGAACAGAAAACAGCGATGGAGGCATTCTGAGCAGCGGCAATAGCGGTATTTCCTACGGTGGTAGGGCAGTGCAACAACGGCGGCTGGGCAAGGAAGAAGCGGTGGTAGGGTAGGGCAGCAGTGACGGCAGGGGCTAGAGAGAGACTAAGAGGTGAGGGGTTTACAGAGAGAAAGGAAGGCAATAGAGAGAATGCAATTTTGAAATGAAGGGGAAGAGGGTTCCGGTTCAAATTAGGACACAATAACTGACGGATTAATCCAACCGTAACGTGGTGCGTGTAACCAAAATGCAACGTTTCGCCAAAATAGATTCAACATCGGATTCACTCGCCAGTTAATTCGACAGTAGCTAGCGCGCCAAGATTTATTTTTCTCCCTCCAAATATTACTGTCGACATTACCATCAAAACATCAACTCCGATGGTAATATTTTAGGGTGATGAATTTATTTCCAAATTCGTCGATAAATTTGACAGAAAACTCGCCGCTAAAGTCCAACGATAATTCCGACAGTTTTCAGCATTTTTCTTGTTGTGGGACTTTGGTTTAAAGTGATGTGGCTATTTTAAAGATAATAATTAAATGTGGCTATTTTAAAGGGAATAATTAAGAGAAATGTTAGAAGGCCTTTAGAATTTATCGTTTTGGTTGTTACTTTTATTCATTAACTCAATTTTTTTAATCAAGTAATACAACAATATACTTTAGTCCATACTTTTAAATATTGATGGTTAATTGCTGGTTAAAAATAAATTTTGATAATTTTCTAATATTTTTTAAGTTAAATAAATACTGACAATTAACATAAATAAAAGATTGAATAGTTTCTGGAAGAATAAATGGTCATATATATAACGTTTTTTTAAAATATTTATTATTTTGTATTTCTTAATTTCTATAAGTTAAACAAATAAATAAAAGAGTATTTATCCATTTTAGTTCTTAAAGAATTTTGAACCAGACACTTTAGTCTCCAATTAAAATTAATTACTCGATTGGTCCCTAACAATTAATTCTGTCAATTACTTAGGTCCTTGCCTCCATCAACTCTAACGGAAGACGAAATGGTCCCTGACAACTCTAACAATGGACAAAAAAAATCCCTGACCCCTTAGTTCGAAAACAACACTGTTCTCCTCCAATTTTCATTATATCTCGCATAGTTCTAATATTGATACTCTCATTCTTCACTATCATAGTCTTCTTTTCCATCTTTTCTTTCCCCCTTTTCAGATCCAAGATCAAGCCATGATGTAACTGCCACACGTATCATATCTATCTCAACATGTCATGGACCATACAGTTTCTAAATTTCTGTGACTGGTATACCTACCTCCTCCGCACTTCACCCACCAGAAGCATCCACTTCCACGTCCTCGATAATAACATCACTTTCAACCCCGACAACATCCATCACATCCTCAAGACCAAGTTCCACAACTATTCCAAATGCACGCTTTTTTTCACTCTCCGACAAGAAATATAGATTGTTGGACATTAGAACATCATGAGAAGATTCTTCTTCTACATCATATGCAAATTCTCATTTGGAATGGACCCCAAGTGCTTCATTCCTTCTTTTTCAGAGTCTAAATTGGCAAACAGTTTCAATCTTGCATCCAAGCTATCAGTACAATGAGCAATGTCATCGTTGCCGCTCATATGAAAACTAAAGCAATTACTGAAGGAAGCAATCAGAGTGGTGGGCAATGTGGTGATGGAGATGACAGAATAGAGAAAGAGGGAGATGGCGATGACGACGATGATGGATCTTAACAAATCATACTTGCTGTCTAAATTTATGGGATCTATCGAAGACGACAAGTACTTGAGAGACATAGTCATTAGTTTCCTGAGTATGAATTGGTTGAGAACAAGTTGAGGATTTTTCTTCTTATGAACATTGAAGTTGCAGAGTGTGTATTGTATAGCTTGAAGTTACATTGTTAGACTGTTAGTGTTATGCGAGATATGATGGAAATTAGGAGAGAACAATGTTATTTCTGAACAGAGAAAGTCAGGGATCATTTTGTTCCTGTTAGAGTTGTCAGGGACTATTTTGTCCTCCGTTAGAGTTGAAGGAGCAAAGGACCTAAGTGACTGACGGAATTAATTGTTAAGGATCAATCAAGTAATTAATTTTAGTTGAAAACTAAAGTGTTTGGTTCGAAATTCTTTGAGAACCAAAATGAGTAAATACTCTAAATAAAATTTGAAAAAATGCTTTGTTTATTGTTCTTATATTTGATTTAATTTTAAAAGATCACGTATGTTATATTATTGTTATTATTTGCCTTTTTCCTATTGTTGTTGCTGGTGCTGCTTCTTGTATTGACCCGGGATTATTATTTTAGTATGATATATTATTGAAAATAATTATTGAGTTCCTAAAAACTCATTTCTCTAAGTAAATGTCACTATAAACAACTCAAATTGGTTTGCACCTATGTATAAGTTAGTTAGACTGTTAGAGTAAATATATAAATTGGTTCACAAAGAATTTTAAATAGATATTTTATTCTAGTAATTGTTTTTAGAAATTTATTTATTTAATACGTATATTAAAAATTTGTTTAAAAGTGATTGAGAGACTTAATATGTCTAACATGAATAATTCTCAAAAGCTTTTAGGTAATAAAAATTTGTTGAAGACTAAAATCTTCTATTTAAAATTTTTTGAAAACTAATTTGCTATAAGTTATTTAATTTTAAATAAAATTAATATATAACTTCGAGACAGAAAAGAGAAAACCAATAAACTAAATAAAACCATGGAAAGAAAATTCTCATATTTTTTAAATGATTTTACCTCCTCCTCACTTGACAAAGAAATCACCAATAACACGTATACTTTCTAAATTCATTGAGTCCAAGAGGCAATCAAGCTTAATTAAAATATAGTATTTTGAAATAACGCTTTGCTATAACGAGATATTTTTTTCATTTATATTAGCAACAATTTACAGCTCTTAATACACGGAACAGTCACAAATTAAACGAAGAATATCCACGTTCTAGAACTACATTGCATGTAATAAATTAAGGAAATTTTAAAGCCTATATATATAACATACACATGCTCTATCTTAATATTTTCTAAAGAGAAAGAGAGAGAATTATGGGTAGGAACGATATAAGACGTGCACTAACAATATTGATGTTTGAGATGCTTGTTTGTTCTGTTATTGCAAAATTTCCAGGAAATCATACTGCTGATGACAAGTCTTTGGCTCCAAGTCAACCTGAAGAACCTGAACCTGAAGAGAAATATGATGAAGATGATTACTCTCAACTTCAAGCTTGTATCGGAAACTGCAAAAATGACTATATTCGTGAGCCTGAAAAATTGTTGAACTGCATTGAGGTTTGCTATAAGAGCATCTATGATTAGTACTAAAAAGAGTAGTGGTAAATTGGTAAGTATCTAAGTTATTGTGTGAATTTTTTTTATTTTTATTTTATACTATCTTAATTATTGAATATTTAATATGATAAAGTCTCTACTCTTTTGATGGTAAAATATCAAAAATAGTATTTAAAAATTTATATTGCTAACAAAACTCACACTAAAAGATACAAAACAACAAATAAATGTCAAAAAGATTTTAAAATGTAATAAAAACTAATCATATATTAAATATATACTCTCAGAATTAAAAAAATTAGACATAAGATTTTGTTGTGATTTTTGTAAACATTATTAAAAAATAAGATATTTTTATAATTAAAATTTACTAATTTTATACCAAACGAGTATTTTACTTTTTGTAAATGACCAAAATTTTTTGTAAAAAATAAAAAAACATCTAGAGATTAAATTTTATTACAGATTTTTGTATGCAACTTTTAAATTGTTATCTAATTATTTTCACAAAAATTTAAACCAAATACACAAGTCGTTTGTTAAATAAAAAATTTGTTTGCTATTTATAAAAATATTATATTGTTTTATTTTTATCACGTTTTAAAATTATTCGTGAATTTATTTATGTTCATCTATATGACAAATGCAATTGTCTGAGAGAAATATAAATTTAAGCAAGTCATAAAAACTAGAAGTATGACCTAATAATGACATATAAAATAACTACATAATTCTTAGTTTTTAAAGGAATATGGAACATATTTACCAATACTTGTGTTCTAAGACCTAATATGTGTTTATTCAAGCTTTTTTAAGTGAAATTTCAATCGTCCACGAAATGGAAAAATGCTTAAGCACTTCAATTGTACGTGTGTATATATATATTGGTTAAGCTAGGAAAATTAGTTTGTTCTTTTCGTGTACGTGTTAATATATTTTCATTGTTATTTTATACTTTTTTTTTTTGACATTTCTATAAGTTAATAGTAGTTACTAGTTAGCTATCTATAGGGTGAAACACGTTCATATACATATTCAACAAAATATGAAATAAATAGGGTAAATTATATTTTTTATTTTTAAGATTTATAATTTTTTAAAAAAATATTTTTAATATTTAATTTTATTCAATTTTTTTCTATAATATTTTTTGTTCATTCAATTTTATGCTAATGTTTTTTATTTGTTTTAAAATTATTCAAAGTTTTAAATTTTATCTCTAATACATGAAATTAACATCTAAAGATTATTTTGACACAAATCGAAAATATTAGAGACAAAATTAAATATAACTAAATGTTAAGAATATTTTTAAATAAAATTATAAATATTAAAGACAAAAATTATACTGTACCCAAAATAAATAATATCTACAAATATTTATTACGAGATCATTCTAATTAAAATGTCTTAAATAAATAGAAAAAGGTTTAATACAGTGATGAGAATTGCATATATTAATGATGAAATAAATCTTAAAGTTTAGATTAGTTTTGGATTATTTCTTATTGTAATAAATATATATATATATATATATATATATATATGTATATTGGTTTATATGCCTTATATAATTTGAACTGAAAACACTCTACTATTAATACTATTAATGACGTTTATCTATTACAGGTGGGCTAGAGTTGAAATTTAAATAAATCCTCCAATAAATCGAAGAAGATTTCAGCACTTTTAATTAGATTTATAAGTGTTGTTTGTGCTATTGATTTGGCTGTGTTTAATACTTTTGTTTGTATGGACTTAATTTTCTTATTATCGTACAATTTATACTTTATATAAAGCAGTAATAACTTTCCTAATTATTCTGTTGTATATTCCTTCATATTTTCTTCTCTAATCAACAAGTTTGTCGGCGTAATAACTAATAAGAACCATATTTTTTTTTATCAATATTAAAAATATATAAAATAGTCAAATTTTATTTTATTTAATATTTATTAATAATTAATAAATACTAAACAAAATAAATTCTAATTAATTTTTATTAATTTATTTTGATTATTAAGTATGTTTGTTCTTTTTTCTTTGAAATATGTGAGAATTTTTTTTTCTATTTACAAAGAAAGCATGTGAAGTGATGGATTCAATTTTTACCATCATGTGAGGAACATCCTTTATAAATTAATAAGTTCATTGATTCAATTTTTCACAACACGCAAAATAATATTAAAAGAATAGTTTTTTTTCAAAGAAATTAAACATGGTTATTACTTGTTACTAAGTGGAAAAAGGTTTAGAAAAGTTATCCAGTGTACTGGTCTGAAAGTTCAGAACATGAAATTCATCGTACGATCAAGTAGTTCACCTAAAATTTGTTTGTTAGTGAAGGGCGAAAAGTCGAATATAATTTTTAGTATGAATGTGGAATGACATTAATGATCGGCTGTGAAGGCACAAAAAGAGTGTGGCTTCTTAAAGGGTATGGGTAAAGCGACTTTGGAGGCTTTGTGCCCAAGCCGTTTGTGTGCCCAGTAAAATAATTCTTGTAGGAAATACTTGTGTGGGAGTGAAGTCAGAGATGGTAAAATGGAGAGAGAGGGTGGATCTGGTGGTCCAATGGTAGGTTGTTCATGCGTGAAGGACTTATTTGGTGCGTGTTTGGAGGCAGTGGTGCAAGGTCTGAAATTTGAGAAATTAGAACAATAAGAAACGTGTGGCGAAATATGAATGGCGTATTTGAGGGAATGCCATATTGGGATGCTGGTTAAAAAGGAGGTAAGTAATCTTTTGCCTATATTATACTCAATATGTTTGAAAATTTGCAAAGCATCTGGTGGGGCTTGTCGGGCAAATGTGTAGGGGGATGTGCGCATCGGTTTGAATAGTGTAAATGGTTTGGGTTAGGTGTATTGATTGGTGGATTTTTCTTTCGAAGCATCAAGTTTTTCTTTAAAAATGAAGATAAAAAAGTGTGCTTGACATTGAAATTTGGTCTTAGTAATAATGGTAGCATATGATTTTAATTTAAGATCCTTGGCGGCAACCGTAACTAGTGAGCTTTTATCTGTGCAGGAATCATCGCTGGACATAAGGATGGAAGAGAAGCAGAGGAGTTGGGGGAGAATCACCCATTGAAGGGCACAATGAGCCGAATGACAGTGCTGAACATATAATGTTTAGTCGTTCCCAGATATTAAAAATGGAGTTTGACAACCCGGATGAGGTGTGTTGTTTCTATGAGCAATATAGTCGAGCAAAAGGTTTTGCCATGCAACAAGGGAAGAAACCGAAGAATAGGAATGGTGAAATCGTGCGATACATGTATTTGTGCAACAAAGAAATATTTAGAAATAAAAAATGGCTTAAGATACAGGATCAGAAGAGAGAGCAAAAGGTTGTTATTCGTTGCAGGTGTCAGGCAGAGATGAAGATAAAGCAAAAAGCTAAAAGCAACAACTGGTATGTGTGTCATTTTGTGGATGAGCATAACAACGACCTTCTCCCGGCAAAGTTTGTGTCATACCTGCCAACATACAGGAAAATATCATATGTTAATAGAGTCCACATGGACAGTTTAAGGCAGGTTGGAATTTGAATTCCCAAAATTTACGAGTATATTGCTGCCCAGGCGAAAGGTTTTAACCTAGTTCTGTTCACAAAGAGAGATAAATATAATGTTGTTAGGCGGCAACTGGTGCACGAAATTGTGATCATCAATGGCGCCATCAACATGGTACGCACAATTGCAATCTCAACTCTTTATCACAACTTCGCACAACTAACCAGCAAGTGCACTAGGTCGTCCAAGTAATAAACCTTACGCGAGTAAGGGTCGATCCCACAGAGATTGTTGGCAAGAAGCAAGCTATGGTCATCTTGTAAATCTCAGTCAGGCAGATTCAAATGGTTATAGATGGTTTATGAATAAAGCATAAAATAAAGATAGAGATACTTATGTAATTCATTGGTGAGAATTTCAGATAAGCGTATGGAGATGCTTTGTCCCTTCCGTCTCTCTGCTTTCCTACTGTCTTCATCCAATCCTTCTTACTCCTTTCCATGGCAAGCTGTATGTAGGGTTTCACTGTTGTCAGTGGCTACCTCCCATCCTCTCAGTGAAAATGTTCAACGCGCTCTGTCACAGCACGGCTATTCAGCTGTCGGTTCTCGATCATGTCGGAATAGAATCCAGTGATTCTTTTGCGTCTGTCACTAACGCCCCACAATCGCGAGTTTGAAGCTCGCCACAGTCATTCAATCCTTGAATCCTACTCAGAATACTACAGACAAAGTTTAGACCTTCCGGATTCTCTTGAATGTCGCCATCAATTCTAGCTTATACCACGAAGATTCTGATTAAGGTATCCAAGAGATAAACATTCAAGCCTTGTTTGCTTGTAGAACGGATGTGGTTGTCAAGCACGCGTTCATAAGTGAGAATGATGATGAGCGTCACATAATCATCACATTCATCATGTTCTTGGGTGCGAATGAATATCTTAGAACAAGAATGAGCTGAATTGAATAGAAGAACAATAGTAATTGCATTAATACTCGAGGTACAACAGAGCTCCACACCTTAATCTATGGTGTGTAGAAACTCTACCGTTGAAAATACATAAGTGATAATGGTGATCATTGGCTTCGGCCCCAGAGAGGGAACCAGAAGAACCAAGATGAGAATACAATAGTAAAAGGTCCTATTTGTAGAGAACTAGTAGCCTAGGGTTTACAAAGATGAGTAAATTACATAAAAATCCACTTCCGGGCCCACTTGGTGTGTGCTTGGGCTGAGCATTGAAGCTTTTTTGTGTAGAGACTCTTCTTGGAGTTAAACGCCAGCTTTTATGCCAGTTTGGGCGGTTAACTCTCATTCTTGTGCCAGTTCCGGCGTTTAACACCGGGCAGTTTTGAGCTGATTCGGAACGCCGGTTTGGGCCATCAAATCTCGTGCAAAGTATGAACTATTATACATTGCTGGAAAGCCCAGGATGTCTACTTTCCAACGCAGTTGAGAGCGCACCAATTGGGCTTCTGAAGCTCCAAAAAATCCACTTTGAGTGCAGGGAGGTCAGAATCCAACAGCATCTGCAGTCCTTTTCAGCCTCTGAATCAGATTTTTGCTCAGGTCCCTCAATTTCAGCCAGAAAATACCTGAAATCACAGAAAACACACAAACTCACAGTAAAGTCCAGAAAAGTTAATTTTAACTAAAAACTAATAAAAATATAGTAAAAACTAACTAAAACATACTAAAAATACTGCCAAAAAGCGTACAAATTATCCGCTCATCACAACACCAAACTTAAATTGTTGCTTGTCCCCAAGCAACTGAAAATCAAATAAGATAAAAAGAAGAGAATATACAATGAATTCCAAAAACATCTATGAAGATCAGTATTAATTAGATGAGCGGGGCTTTTAGCTTTTTGCCTTTGAACAGTTTTGGCATCTCACTTTATCCTTTGAAATTCAGAATGATGGGCTTCTATAGGAACTCAGAATCCAGATAGTGTTATTGATTCTCCCAGTTAACTATGATGATTCTTGAACATAGCTACTTTATGAGTCTTGGCTGTGGCCCAAAGCACTCTGTCTTCCAGTATTACCACCGGATACATACATGCCACAGACACATAACTGGGTGAACCTTTTCAGATTGTGACTCAGCTTTGCTAGAGTCCCCAATTAGAGGTGTCCAGGGTTCTTTAGCATACTCTTTTTGCCTTGGATTACAACTTCATTATTTCTTTTTCTTTTCCCCTATTTTTTCGTTTTTTTCTCTTTTTTTTTTGAATTCACTGCTTTTTCTTGCTTCAAGAATCATTTTTATGATTTTTCAGATCCTCAATAACATGTCTCCTTTTTCATCATTCTTTCAAGAGCCAACATTCATGAACAACAAATTCAAAAGACATATGCACTGTTTAAGCATACATTCAGAAATCAAAAGTATTGCCACCACATCAAAATAATTAATCTGTTATAAAATTCAAAATTCATGCAATTCTTCTCTTTTTCAATTAAGAACATTTTTCATTCAAGAAAGGTGATGGATTCATAGGACATTCATAACTTTAAGGCATAGACACTAAGACACTAATGATCATAAGACACAAACATGGATAAACATAAGCATGAAATTTTCGAAAAACAGGAAAATAAGGAACAAGGAAGTTAAAGAACGGGTCCACCTTAGTGATGGCGGCTTGTTCTTCCTCTTGAAGATCTTATGGAGTGCTTGAGCTCCTCAATGTCTCTTCCTTGCCTTTGTTGCACATCTCTCATGATTCTTTGATCTTCTCTAATTTCATAGAGGAGGATGGAATGTTCTTGGTGCTCCACCCTTAGTTGTCCCATGTTGGAACTCAATTCTCCTAGGGAGGTGTTGAGTTGCTCCCAATAGTTTTGAGGAGGAAAGTGCATCCCTTGAGGCATCTCAGGGATTTCATGATGAGTGGGGTCTCTTGTTTGCTCCATCCTTTTCTTAGTGATGGGCTTGTCCTCATCAATGAGGGTGTCTCCCTCTATGTCAACTCCAACTGAATAACAGAGGTGACAAATGAGATGAGGGAAGGCTAACCTTGCCAAGGTAGAGGACTTGTCCGCCACCTTATAAAGTTCTTGGGATATGACCTCATGAACTCCTATTTCCTCTCCAATCATGATGCTATGAATCATGATAGCCCGGTCTATAGTAACTTCGGACCGGTTGCTAGTGGGAATTGAGCGTTGGATAAACTCCAACCATCCCCTAGCCAATTCTTTGGGTCCGGGTTCACACTTTGATCATGGTTCTTGGTGATCCATGCATTGGCATAGAACTCTTGAACCATTAAGATTCCGACTTGTTGAATGGGGTTGGTAAGAACTTCCCAACCTCTTCTTCGGATCTCATGTCGGATCTCCGGATATTCACTCTTTTTGAGTTTGAAAGGGACCCCGGGGATCACCTTCTTCATGGCCACAACCTCATAGAAGTGGTCTTGATGCACCCTTGAGATGAATCTTTCCATCTCCCATGACTCGGAGGTGGAAGCTTTTGCCTTCCCTTTCCTCTTTCTAGAGGTTTCTCCGGCCTTAGATGCCATAAATGGTTATGGAAAAACAAAAAGCAATGCTTTTACCACACCAAACATAGAAGGTTTGCTCGTCCTCGAGCAAAAGAAGAAAGAAGAGAGTAGAAGAAGAAGAAATAGAGGAGATGGAGGTGGCTTTGTGGTTCAGCCAAGGTGGAGAAGTAGTGTTTAGGTTTTGTGAAAATGAAGGAGTGAAGATGGGTTTATGTAGGAGTGGAGAGGGGGTGTATGGTTCGGTCATGTGAGGGTGGGTTGGGAGGAAAAGTGGTTTGAATTTGAATGGTGAGGTAGGTGGGGTTTTATGAAGGATGGATGTGAGTGGTGAAGAGAATAGTGGGATTTGATAGGTGAGGGGTTTTTTGGGAAAGAGGTGTTGAGGTGATTGGTGAATGGGTGAAGAAGAGAGAGAGTGGTGGGGTAGGTGGGGATCCTGTGGGGTCCACAGATCCTGAGGTGTCAAGGAAAATTCATCCCTGCACCAAGTGGCGAGCAAAAATGCTCTTTATGCCAATTCTGGCGTTAAACGCCAGGCTGGTGCCCATTTCTGGCGTTTAACGCCAGCTTCTTGCCCTTTCCTGGCGTTTAACGCCAGTCTGGTGCCCCTTTCTGGCGTTAAACGCCCAGATGGTGGCAGACTGGGCGTTAAACGCCCATTTGCTGCCCTTACTGGAGTTTAAACGCCAGCAAGGTTTTCCTCCAGGGTGTGCTATTTTTCTTTCTATTTTTCATTCTGTTTTTGTTTTTTCAATTGATTTTGTGACTTCCCATGATCATCAACCTACAGAAAACATAAAATAACAAAAGGATTGATTTTACAAACTTCATTTCATAAAACTGTGTTAGTGCCAACGTTATTTATGTTTGATAAATTCGTATCAAAATAAATTATAATAAAATGGATGTTGTTTGGATGATATTATTCTAAATTATGTTTACATAAAATTACTAAAACACATTATTTACTCGCATTCAACACCAATTTATTTTAATACTATTTGAAATAAATTTTTTAAGAAAGAAACTTAAATTAATGTATCAGAATTTAGTACTTTTTTGTCATAATTTTGTAACACTGTTCTTTATTACTCTTTTCGTGTATAATAGGATCTTTCTAATAGAATCAACAATTTATTTTATAAAAAAATACTAACAATAAATAAAATATAGATTAATTTACAAATACATCCTATAAATTATGCAAACTCAAATAAAAACATAACTAAATTCTATAACAAAACAAGTATCAACAAACATTATTAAAAAAATTTATTTGAATTATAAGTACAAAAGTTTATATTAAAAAATTGTAATAATATACATCAGTAAACTTTAAAGAAAAAATCCTAAACAAAATTATCTATATTGTGAACAAGAAACTTTAAAAACAAAACCGAACTTGTTTTGTGTGTAAACGTAAAGTAAACATAATAAAATAAATAATTTATTAATGAAGGAACTATTATTTTTTTTCAACGTATTTATTTGTTCTGATAAAATATAAGATTATCCTGACATCTAATTTCTTTTTGCAATAATATTTTTGAATGAATTAAATATGACTATTTTTTTATTCTTTCATTAACACAAAAAATTATATAACAAAATAATAAACAAAAAACTTTAAAACATCCTCCTATTATCCACCTTTCATGACATACACAATAAATAATAAAACAGTAAATACATTATCTTTAATCTCTCCAAAAGTCCAATCTTAGGATATTTTTAAACAAAATAACTAACCCTAACCAAACCCCTACCACAACTCCCTTTGCAAATTCCAAGATATATATATTTTTCCCTTTTTTGAGATCCTACCCCTTTCATATATTTTTCTTTTCTTTTTTTTTTCACATATCGTAAGCCAAAGAAAGTAAAATATCAAAACAAATATAAATACTTTTAAAATACATATACGTACACATACAAAAGTTATTTTATTTTACTTTAAACAAAAATGTCTCTTTTTATTTCTAAAAAAATTGACATTATTACTTTTTCACAATAAAACTTACAAACATACCACCTCTCTTTGCTACATATATACATGTTTTGTGAATACAAATATCATTTTGTATCACTTATTTAAAATGCCTACTACTTTTCTCCATAACAAAGTCAGATCTTAGTAAAACTATGCTAGTTTTTTTTTTCAGAAAAAGTGACGATCAGATTTTGATTCTCTACCAATGCCATGTACATCAAAATCCATGTGAAAATCTAAATTTAATCGCTGCCCCACCCAATACTAACTATCACCTTTCACATTCATGTAACTCCTACATATACAAATGCCAGATCCACGTTATTGCCATAGTGACCAAACACAAAAAAATTATGCCAATGAAGACTACATAGGCAACATCGGACTATTATTGTGTCTTCGCTGGATGGATTCTCGGGATCTACAACTCCTTCAAAGAGGTTTAAAAGTAGATCCATCTTGGACTAAGTTTACAATTCTCGAAAATGCTAACAAAGCCTAGGTCTGTTTCTTCGATGAATGGGACTACGATCGTGATATCAGCCGCATTAACAACGGCTACGCACCGAAACCAATTTCCCAATATCATCACTGTGACAAACAGCGTCTTACTTTGTGAGCTCTGCATGAAAGGTTCCAATGCAAGGACCAGCTCCCCTTTCACACTACCTACCTAATAAGTTGCTTTCGCACGTAACTTGCTTTACATGTATACTCTAAACACATTTTGGTTGCTTCCAGGACTCGTACATTATTTTCATCGATGAAGACCTTGCCCCAAAAATACCTACCAATACTCACCTACTCAACTTTAGCATGAGAAAACTACTCACTGATGTTTGTGACAAGCTTGAAATTCCAGAACCGCTTTATCGAATCATCACAAAGACTTTCTGCGACGGTCAGACATGTTACCACCACCTCGCCTTGCTTGTTGTAACAGCCCAGACCACCCACTAGTACGATATTGTCCACTTTGGCACACAAGGCCTCACGGTTTTGTCTTTGACGATAGGGATGATAGCTGAAACCCCCCACCCTCACTAGTCAAAACGCGTCATGCTAGGGAGAGGTATCCACACCCTTATAAGGCATGCTTTATTCCCCTCCCCAACTGATGTGGGACCTTACAATCCACCCCTCTAAGGGAGTCTAGCGCCCTCACTGGCACATCGATCCGGGTTCCATCTCTGATACCATCTGTAACAGTCCAGACCACCCGCTAGCACGATATTGTCTGCTTTAGCATACAAGGCCTCACGGTTTTGCCTCTGACGATAGGGATGATAGCCAAAACCTCCAACACTCACTCGTCAAAACGCGTCATGCTAGGGAGAGGTATCCACCCCCTTATAAAGAACAAGAGTCAGCACAACGTAAAAAAAAACTGGAAAAGAAAAACCGGGAAAAAACCGTGAGCTTGAGTGTATATCTCTTGGCCTCCTGGTTCACGACGCATGGTTGTCTCTCCTGAAGAGTGTGGATACCTCTCCCTAGCATGACGCATTTTGACGAGTGAGTGTGGGGGGTTTCGGCTATCATCCCTATCGTCAAAGGCAAAACCGTGAGGCCTTGTATGCCAAAGCAGACAATATCGTGCTAGCGGGTGGTTTGGGCTGTTACAGATTGTATCCGAGACGGAGCTTGGATCGATGTGCCAGCGAGGGTACTGGACTCCCTTAGGGGGTGGATTGTAAGGTCCCACATCGGTAGGGGAGGGGAACGAAGCATGCCTTATAAGGGTGTGGATACCTCTCCCTAGCATGACGCGTTTTGACGAGTGAGTGTGGGGGGACTTCGGCTATCATCCCTATCGTCAAAGACAAAACTGTAAGGCCTTATGTGCCAATACGGACAATATCGTGCTTGCGAGTGGTCTGGGCTGTTATAAATTCGGCTATCATCCCTATCGTCAAAGACAAAACCGTGAGACTTTGTGTGCCAAAGCGGACAATATCGTGCTAGCGAGTGGTCTGGACTGTTACACTTGTCCCTCCAACGTCTCAAGACCCTTTGGTCGAGTCTGGCCGGATTGCCTTCGATGAGGAAACAAGCATCGACGATGTTGCAAGAATGACCCTACTTGCACTCTATGCCACCCTAGAAGTCGTCGTCTTTGAATACAACTACGATATTGTCCAGACTTTGATAGATAAGTATGCCAACCTCACCAACAATTATCGCAAATCCTACGAAAGGGAAAGATGAATATAACTGACTCAAACTTTATCAACGAACCATAGGAAAATATTTTTGATCTCGACGCAATCACCTATAGCAGAGTGGGTGCATCCATCTCAGCCATCACACCCGAAACGGACTAATCTTTTTCAATACTGTCTACTGCAATTGCATCTCCACCTGCCGCTTAAAATAAGATCCCAGACCTTGAAGCTTTTCTCCTCTTACTCACCATTTCCTACTTACTATTTCTCACATGTGGTTATTGTTGCCTGATTGTCCTTTTCCTATAGTCACCTTCACTAGTTCCCTTGTGTCCGTTTGTATATTAAAACTTCTCTAAAGTCTACTATGATTTCAATACCTTGGCCCATATTTTATTGATATTATAAGAGTGGGCTTGGCTTAAAAATTACAGCCCACAAACATAAAAGTTTTCCTTATCTATTTGCAGATTCAACACATCTAACATGTTCCAAGGTGCATTCTTTGAACTAGTTTATGCATATAAAATCAAATTTATACAAACTCAACAAAATAAAATCTAGTAATAGGAATACAATTGAAAAAATAAAAATAAGAAAGAATATATTAAGGCATGGATTTGCAAGGAGCAAAGTTAAGTTGAAAGTTACCAATGAAAGATTGTGTCTTGTGAGTGAGATGTGAGCAATCTTGGGCCACTCTTTCCCTTTCTTTCTCTCATAACTTGCTTTTAACATTGGGCATTCACTCATTTTCAGACTCAAAATTGAGGATGGCAGCCATTCTTTTGGCACGTCTAACATGTTCCAAGGTGCAAATTGAATACAGTAAGTATTAACATTGATGTTTTCTTTCATGGGGTACAAAGAGGAAAATTCCTGAAAAATCGTCCAAATTAATCATCAATAGAATTCACAATCAGAACTTGGGTTTTGAAATTTTTATTTTCTACAATTCTTAAAAAGTTATTTTTGTCAGAAAAATTCATCTCGTGTGTTTTTAATCAAATTTTTAACATACATATAAGCATCTTAGATACATAAGTCACTAACAGATTTTATCATAACACAATTATATTACAAAAAAATTTGCTTTAAGATAAATTTACTAACAAATTTTATCATGGGTTCATGCTATTCATTATACCTCATATTTACCACTCATCTCTTTCAAAATTTGGTATTAACTCAATGGAATAACTTATCACTGTGTACTAATCACTCTCTGCTATAAATATTCCTAATTATTTAATCGCTAATTAGAAGACAATAAACTTTAATCAAAAGAAAATAACAGCACAAAAACACTTATTAACTAAACCCTTTTCCTATACTCTTTTCCTGAACAGCAGCAACAACAAAAACATGTTCACATTTTTTTAGGAAGCACTGATTCACAACCATGCAACACAGTATTTATGTTTCATGAAATTGAACTGACCTAAACTATAGAACATGGCCTAATCACAGGGAAAAAGGAACAACAAAATTACGGCCCAAAGCCAAGTCGACTTCACTCGGCTTCATTAACTCACACCATTATAGCTTCCAAGCGTCAAATCACCCTTGGGCATCCACGCAAACCACTTGCTTATTGAATGGATAACTTTTCAACCCATTGATGCCCCACTGGTGCACGAAATTGTGATCATCAATGGTGCAATCAACATGGTACGCTCAATTGCAATCTCAACTATTTATCACAACTTCGCACAACTAACCAGCAAGTGCACTGGGTCATCCAAGTAATAAACCTTACGCGAGTAAGGGTCGATCCCACGAAGATTGTTGGTATGAAGCAAGCTATGGTCATCTTGTAAATCTCAGTCAGGCAGATTCAAATGGTTATAGATGATTTATGAATAAAGCATAAAATAAAGATAGAGATACTTATGTAATTCATTGGTGAGAATTTCAGATAAGCGTATGGAGATGCTCTGTCCCTTTCGTCTCTCTGCTTTCCTACTGTCTTCATCCAATCCTTCTTACTCCTTTCCATGGCTACAGTCCCGTCCTCTCAGTGAAAATGTTCAACATGCTCTGTCACAGTACGGCTAATCATCTGTCGGTTCTCAATCAGGTTGGAATAGAATCCAGTGATTCTTTTGCGTCTGTCACTAACGCCCAGCCTTCAGGAGTTTGAAGCTCGTCACAGTCATTCAATCCTTGAATCCTACTCAGAATACCACAGACAAGGTTTAGACCTTCCGGATTCTCTTGAATGTCGCCATCAATTCTAGCTTATACCACGAAGATTCCGATTAAGGGATCCAAGAGATATCCACTCAATCTAAGGTAGAACGGAGGTGGTTGTCAGGCACACGTTCATAGGTAAGAAAGATGATGAGTGTCCTGGATCACATTCATAAAAGTGAGGAACAAGTGATATCTTAGAACAAGAATAGGCTGAATTGAATAGAAGAACAATAGTAATTGCATTAATACTCGAGGTACAACAGAGCTCCACACCTTAATCTATGGTGTGTAGAAACTCCACCGTTGAAAATACATAAGAACAAGGTCTAGGCATGGCTGAGAGGCCAGCCTCCATGATCTAAGGACTAGACGTCCAAAGATGATCCTAAGATCTAAAGTGATCAAAATATTCCCGGATGTAAAATACAATAATAAAAGGTCCTATTTATAGATAACTACTAGCTTAGGGTTTACAAAAATGAGTAAATGACATAAAAATCCACTTCCGGGCCCACTTGGTGTGTGCTTGGGCTGAGCATTGAAGCTTTCATGTGTAGAGACTTTTCTTGGAGTTAAACGCCAGCTTTTGTGCCAGTTTGGGCGTTTAACTCCCATTCTTGTGCCAGTTCCGGCGTTTAACGCCGGGCAGTCTTGAGCTGATTTGGAACGCCAGTTTGGACCATCAAATCTCGAGCAAAGTATAAACTATTATATATTGCTGGAAAGCCCAGGATGTCTACTTTCCAACGCAATTGAGAGCGCACAAGTTTGGCTTCTGTAGCTTCAGAAAATCCACTTCGAGTGCAGGGAGGTCAGAATCCAACAGCATCTGCAGTCCTTTTTCAGCCTCTGAATCAGATTTTTTGCTCAGGTCCCTCAATTTCAGCCAGAAAATACCTGAAATCACAGAAAAACACACAAACTCATAGTAAAGTCCAGAAAAGTGAATTTTAACTAAAAACATACTAAAAACAATGCCAAAAAGCGTATAAATTATCCGCTCATCACAACACCAAACTTAAATTGTTGCTTGTCCCCAAGCAATTGAAAATCAAATAAGATAAAAAGAAGAGAATATGCAATGAATTCCAAAAACATCTATGAAGATCAGTATTAATTAGATGAGCGGGGCTTGTAGTTTTTTGCCTCTGAACAGTTTTGGCATCTCACTCTATCATTTGAAATTCAGAATGATTGGCTTCTATAGGAACTCAGAATCCAGATAGTGTTATTGATTCTCCTAGTTAAGTATGATGATTCTTGAACACAGCTACTTTATGAGTCTTGGCCATGGCCCAAAGCACTCTGTCTTCCAGTATTACCACCGGATATATACATGCCACAAACACATAACTGGGTGAACCTTTTCAAATTGTGACTCAACTTTGCTAGAGTCCCCAATTAGAGGTGTCCAGGGTTCTTAAGCACACTCTTTTTGCCTTGGATCATGACTTTATTTTTTTCTTTTTCTTTTTCCTCTCTTTCTCTTTTTTTTTGTATTCACTGCTTTTTCTTGCTTCAAGAATCATTTTTATGATTTTTCAGATCCTCAGTAACATGTCTCCTTTTTCATCATTCTTTCAAGAGCCAACATTCATGAACCACAAATTCAAAAGACATATGCACTGTTTAAGCATACATTCAGAAAACAAAAGTATTGCCACCACATCAAAATAATTAAACTGTTATAAAATTTAAAATTCATGCAATTCTTCTCTTTTTCAATTAAGAACATTTTTCATTCAAGAAAGGTGATGGATTCATAGGACATTCATAACTTTAAGGCATAGACACTAAGACACTAATGATCACAAGACACAAACATAGATAAACATAAGCACTAAAATTCGAAAAACAGGAAAATAAAGAACAAGGAAATTAAGGAACGGGTCCACCTTAGTGATGGCGGCTCTTTCTTCCTCTTGAAGATCCTATGGAGTGCTTGAGCTCCTCAATGTCTCTTCCTTGTCTTTGTTGCTCCTCTCTCATGATTCTTTGACCTTCTCTAATTTCATGGAGGATGATGGAGTGCTCTTGATGCTCCACCCTTAGTTGTCCCATATTGGAACTCAATTCTCCTAGGGAGGTGTTTAGTTGCTCCCAATAGTTTTGTGGAGGAAAGTGCATCCCTTGAGGTATCTCAGGGATCTCATGATGAGTGGGGTCTCTTGTGTGCTCCATCCTCTTCTTAGTGATGGGCTTGTCCTCATCAATAGGGATGTCTCCCTCTATGTCAACTCCAACCGAATAACAGAGGTGACAAATGAGATGAGGAAAGGCTAACCTTGCCAAGGTAGAAGACTTATCCGCCACCTTATAAAGTTCTTGAGATATAACCTCATGAACTTCTATTTCTTCTCCAATCATGATGCTATGAATCATGATAGCCCGGTCTATAGTAACTTCGGACCGGTTGCTAGTGGGAATGATTGAGCGTTGGATAAACTCCAACCATCCTCTAGCCACGGGTTTGAGGTCATGCCTTCTCAATTGAACCGGCTTCCCTCTTGAATCTCTCTTCCATTGGGCGCCCTCTTCACAAATAACTGTGAGGACTTGGTTCAACCTTTGATCAAAGTTGACCCTTCTAGTGTAAGGATGTTCATCTCCTTGCATCATGGGCAAATTGAATGCCAACCTTACACTTTCCGGACTAAAATCCAAGTATTTCCCCCGAACCATTGTAAGATAATTCTTTAGATCCGGGTTCACACTTTGATCATGGTTCTTGGTGATCCATGCATTGGCATAGAACTCTTGAACCATTAAGATTCCGACTTGTTGAATAGGGTTGGTAAGAGCTTCCCAACCTCTTCTTCGGATCTCATGTCGGATCTCCGGATATTCACCCTTTTTGAGTGAAAAAGGGACCTCGGGGATCACCTTCTTCAAGGCCACAACTTCATAGAAGTGGTCTTGATGCACCCTTGAGATGAATTATTTCCATCTCCCATGACTCGGAGGTGGAAGCTTTTGCCTTCCCTTTCCTCTTTCTAGAGGTTTCTCCGGCCTTGGATGCCATAAATGGTTATGGAAAAACAAAAAGCAATGCTTTTACCACACCAAACTTAAAAGGTTTGCTCGTCCTCGAGCAAAAGAAGAAAGAAGAGAGTAGAAGAAGAAGAAATGAGGAAGAAGGGAATGGCTTTTGTGTTCGGCCAAAAGGGGGAGAAGTGGTGTTAAGGTTGTGTGAAAATGAAGGAGTGAAGATGGGTTTATATAGGAGTGGGGGGTAGTGATGGTTCGGCTATGTGAGGGTGGGTTTGGGAGGGAAAGTGTTTTGAATTTGAATGGTTAGGTAGGTGGGGTTTTATGAAGAATGGATGTGAGTGGTGAAGAGAAAGATGGGATTTGATAGGTGAAGGGTTTTTGGGGAAGAGGTGTTGAGGTGATTGGTGAATGGGTGAAGAAGAAGAGAGAGAGTGGTGGGGTAGGTGGGGATCCTGTGCGGTCCACAGATCCTGAGGTGTCAAGAAAAAGTCATCCCTGCACCAAATGGCATGCAAAAATGCGTTTTTAGCCATTTCTGGCGTTAAACGCCGGGCTGGTGCCCATTTCTGGCGTTTAACGCCAGCTTCTTGCCCTTTTCTGGCGTTTAACGCCAGTCTGGTGCCCCCTTTCTGGCGTTAAACGCCCAGAATGGTGCCAGACTGGGCGTTAAACGCCCAACAGCTAGCCTTACTGGCGTTTAAACGCCAGCACGCTCTCCTCCAGGGTGTGCTGTTTTTCTTTCTGCTTTTCATTCTGTTTTTGCTTTTTTTTCATTGATTTTGTGACTTCTCATGATCATCAACCTACAAAAAAAATATAAAATAACAAAAGAGAATAAATAAAATATAACATTGGGTTGCCTCCCAACAAGCGCTTCTTTAATGTCATTTGCTTGATAGAGGACTCTCATGGAGCCTCAGAAATGCTCAGAGCTATGTTGGAACCTCCCAACACCAAACTTAGAGTTTGAATGTGGGGGTTCAACACCAAACTTAGAAGTTGGTTGTGGCCTCCCAACACCAAACTTAGAGTTTGACTGTGGGGGCTCTGTTTGGCACTGTTTTGAGAGAAGCTCTTCATGCTTCCTCTCCATGGTGACAGAGGGATATCCTTGAGCCTCAAACACAAAGGATTCTTCATTCATTTGAATGATCAATTCTCCTCTATCAACATCAATCACAGCCCTTGCTGTGGCTAGGAAGGGTCTGCCAAGGATGATGGATTCATCCATGCACTTCCCAGTCTCTAGGACTATGAAATCAGCAGGGATGTCATGGTCTTCAACTTTTACCAGAACATCCTCTACAAGTCCATAGGCTTGTTTTCTTGAATTGTCTGCCATCTCTAGTGAGATTTTTGCAGCTTGTACCTCAAAGATTCCTAACTTCTCCATTACAGAGAGAGGCATGAGGTTTACACTTGACCCTAAGTCACACAAGGCCTTCTTGAAGGTCATGGTGCCTATGGTACAAGGTATTGAAAACTTCCCAGGATCCTGTCTCTTTTGAGGCAGTTTCTGCCTAGACAAGTTATCCAGTTCTTTGGTGAGCAAAGGGGCTTCATCCTCCCAAGTCTCATTTCCAAATAACTTGTCATTTAACTTCATGATTGCTCCAAGGTATTTAGCAACTTGCTCCTCAGTGACATACTCATCCTCTTCAGAGGAAGAATACTCATCAGAGCTCATGAATGGCAGAAGTAAGTCCAATGGAATCTCTATGGTCTCATTTTCAGCCTCAGATTCCCATGGTTCCTCATTGGGGAAATCATTGGAGGCCAGTGGACGTCCATTGAGGTCTTCCTCAGTGGCGTTCACTGCCTCTCCTTCCTCCCAAAATTCGGCCATGTTGATGGCCTTGCACTCTCCTTTTGGATTTTCTTCTGTATTGCTTGGAAGAGTACTTGGAGGGGGTTCAGTAATTTTCTTGCTCAGCTGACCCACTTGTGCCTCCAAGTTTCTAATGGAGGACCTTGTTTCAGTCATGAAACTTTGAGTGGTTTTGATTAGATCAGAGACCATGGTTGCTAAGTCAGAGGTATTCTGCTTAGAACTCTCTGTCTGTTGCTGAGAAGATGATGGAAAAGGCTTGCTATTGCTAAACCTGTTTCTTCCACCATTATTATTGTTGAAACCTTATTGAGGTCTCTGTTGATCCTTCCATGAGAAATTTGGATGATTTCTCCATGAAGGATTATAGGTGTTTCCATAGGATTCTCCCATGTAATTCACCTCTTCCATTGAAGGGTTCTCAGGATCATAGGCTTCTTCCTCAGATGAAGTCTCCTTAGTACTGCTTGGTGCATTTTGCATTCCAGACAGACTTTGAGAAATCATATTGACTTGTTGAGTCAATATTTTGTTCTGAGCCAATATGGCATTCAGAGTGTCAATCTCAAGAACTCCTTTCTTCTGACTAGTCCCATTGTTCACAGGATTTCTTTCAGAAGTGTACATGAATTGGTTATTTGCAACCATTTCAATCAGCTCTTGAGCTTCTGTAGGTGTCTTCTTCAGATGAAGAGAGCCTCCAGCAGAGCTATCCAAAGACATCTTGGATAGTTCAGAGAGACCATCATAGAAAATACCTATAATGCTCCATTCAGAAAGCATATCAGAAGGACACTTTCTGATTAATTGTTTGTATCTTTCCCAAGAAGGCATTGACTAGCTTTTCCCAAGAGTTCAGGCTTTCTTTAGGTTGTGAATCCAACCATGTCCTAGCTCTGTCTCTTACAGCAAAAGGGAATAGCATAAGTCTGTAGACCTCAGGGTCAACCCCATTAGTCTTGACAGTGTCACAGATTTGCAAGAACTCAGCTAAGAACTGATGAGGATCTTCCAATGGAAGTCCATGGAACTTGCAATTCTGTTGCAATAGAGAAACTAATTGAGGCTTAAGCTCAAAGTTGTTTGCTCCAATGGCAGGGATAGAGATGCTTCTCCCATAGAAGTCGGGAGTAGGTGCAGTAAAGTCACCCAGCACCTTCCTTGCATTGTTGGCATTGTTGTTGTTTTCGGCTGCCATAGGTTCTTCTTCTTTGAAGATTTCTGTTAGGTCCTCTACAGAGAGTTGTGCTTTGGCTTCTCTTAGCTTTCTCTTCAAGGTCCTTTCAGGTTCAGGATCAGCCTCAACAAGAATGCTTTTTTTTTTGCTCCTGCTCATAAGAAAGAGAAGGGAACAAGAAAATGTGGAATCCTCTATGTCACAGTATAGATATTCCTTTAGGTGTCAGAGGAAAAGAAAAATAGAAGACAGAAGTAGAAAATTCGAACTTATCAAAGAAGATGGAGTTCGAATTTTGCATTAAGGAATAGTGTTAGTCCATAAATAGAAGGATGTGAGAAGAAGGGAAGTAATTTTCGAAAATCAAGTAAAAGATTTTGAAAACATTTTTGAAAAACACTAATTGATTTTCGAAAATGAAAGTGGAAAAGAAATCAAGTGATTTTTGAAAAAGATTTTGAAATTAGAAATCAAAAAGATTTGATTGAAAACTATTTTGAAAAAGATGTGGTTAAGAAGATATGATTAGTTTTAAAAAGATGTGATTGAGAAGATATGATTTGAAAAACATTTTAAAAAGATTTGATTTTGAAAATTAATGACTTGGCTAACAAGAAAAGATATGATTCAAACATTAAACCTTTCTCAACAGAAAAGGCAACATACTTGAAATGTTGAATCAAATCATTAATTGATAGCAAGTATTTTTAAAAATAGAAAGAAATTGATTTTGAAAACATATGATTGAAAAGATATGATTTGAAAAAGATTTGATTTTGAAAAAGTTTGAAAACTGAAAAAAAAAATCTGCATTAAAAAACAGAATCTTCCCTCTTGTGCCATCCTGGCGTTAAACGCCCAGAATGGTGCACATTCTGGCGTTTAACGCCCAAAACTATACCCTTTTGGGCGTTAAACGCCCAACCAGGTACCCTGGCTGGCGTTTAAACGCCAGTCTGTCCTTCTTCACTGGGCGTTTTGAACGCCCAGCTTTTTCTGTGTAATTCCTCTGCTGTATGTTCTGAATCTTCAATTCTCTGTATTATTGACTTGAGAAGACACAAATTAAAAAATATTTTTGGATTTTTAATAATAAGGAAAAATCAAAATGCAACAAGAATCAAATAACAATGCATGCAAGACACCAAACTTATCAGTTTGTATACTACTGACACTAATGAGAATGCATATGAGACTCATAAACACTCAAGTCAAGAGAATTCAAAGATCAGAGTAAGAAATCATCAAGAACATCTTGAAGATCACTAAGACACATGAATGAATGCATGCAATTGACACCAAACTTAACATGAGACTAGTGTCTCAACAAGAAACATAGAATATTTTTTTTTGTTTTTATGATTTTGTAAATTTTTTTTTGTGCTTTTTTGAAAATTAAGTGGAAAAAGATATCAAAGTTCTTAATGAGAATTCCAGGAATCAGTGCAATGCTAGTCTAAGACTCCGGTCCAGGAATTAGACATGGCTTCACAGCCAGCCAAGCTTTCAAAGAAAGCTTCGGTCCAAAACACTAGACATGGCCAAAGGCCAGCCAAGCCTTAGCAGATCACTGCTCCAACAGCAAGATTGATAGAAATCAACAAGCTCTTGTGATGATAAGTTGAAACCTCGGTCCAATGAAATTAGACATGGCTTCACAGCCAGCCAGATTTCAACAGATCATCATGAAACTCTAGAATTCATTCTCAAGAACTCTGAAGAATAAAAAATACCTAATCTAAGCAACAAGATGAACCGTCAGTTGTCCAAACTCAACAATCCCCCGCAACGGCGCCAAAAACTTGATAGCGCGAAATTGTGATCAATACTTTTCACAAATCAAATAATCCCCGGTGATGAATCCAAAAACTTGGTGCTCAATACCATGGCATAAACACAACTTCGCACAACTAACCAGCAAGTGTACTGGGTCGTCCAAGTAATAAACCTTACGCGAGTAAGGGTCGATCCCACAGAGATTGTTGGTATGAAGCAAGCTATGGTCACCTTGTAAATCTTAGTCAGGCAGACTCAAATGGATATGAATGATGATATACGAATAAAACATAGAGATAAAGATAGAGATACTTATGTAATTCATTGGTAGGAATTTCAGATAAGCATATGAAGATGCTTGTCCCTTCCGTCTCTCTGCTTTCCTACTGTCTTCATCCAATCCTTCTTACTCCTTTCCATGGCAAGCTTAAGCTTGGGTTTCACCATTGTCAGTGGCTACCTCCCATCCTCTCAGTGGAAATGTTCAACGCACCCTGTCACGGCACGGCTATCCATCTGTCGGTTCTCGATCAGGCCGGAATAGAATCCAGTGATTCTTTTGCGTCTGTCACTAACGCCCCGCCCTCAGGAGTTTGAAGCACGTCACAGTCATTCAATCATTGAATCCTACTCAGAATACCACAGACAAGGTTAGACCTTCCGGATTCTCTTGAATGCCGCCATCAGTTCTAGCCTATACCACAAAGATTCTGGTTAAAGAATCCAAGAGATATTCACCCAATCGAAGGTAGAACGGAGGTGGTTGTCAGTCACACGTTCATAGGTGAGAATGATGATGAGTGTCACGGATCATCACATTCATCAAGTTGAAGAACAAGTGATATCTTAGAACAAGAACAAGCGGAATTGAATAGAAGAACAATAGTAATTGCATTAATACTCGAGGTACAGCAGAGCTCCACACCTTAATCTATGGTGTGTAGAAACTCCACCGTTGAGAATACATAAGAACAAGAGTGATCATTGGTTTCGGCCCCAGGGAGGGAACCAGAAGAACCAAGATCAAAATACAATAGTATAATGTCCTACTTATAGAAAACTAGTAGCCTAGGGTGTACAGAGATGAGTAAATGACATAAAAATCCACTTTCGGGCCCACTTGGTGTGTGCTTGGGCTGAGAAATGAAGCATTTTCGTGTAGAGACTCCTCTTGGAGTTAAACGCCAGCTTTGGTGCCAGCTTGGGCGTTTAACTCCCATTTTGGTGCCAGTTCCGGCGTTTAACGCTGGGATTTCTGAGGGTGACTTTGAACGCCGGTTTGGGCCATCAAATATTGGGCAAAGTATGGACTATCATATATTTCTGGAAAGCCCAGGATGTCTACTTTCCAACGCCGTTGAGAGAGCGCCAATTGGGCTTCTGTAGCTCCAGAAAATCAGCTTCGAGTGCAGGGAGGTCAGAATCCAACAGCATCTGCAGTCCTTTTTAGTCTCTGAATCAGATTTTTGCTCAGGTCCCTCAATTTCAACCAGAAAATACCTAAAATCACAAAAAAACACACAAACTCATAGTAAAGTCCAGAAAAGTGAATTTTAACTAAAATCTAATAAAAATATATTAAAAACTAACTAGATCATACTAAAAACATACTAAAAACAATGCCAAAAAGCGTACAAATTATCCGCTCATCACAACACCAAACTTAAATTGTTGCTTGTCCTCAAGCAACTGAAAATCAAATAAGATAAAAAGAAGAGAATATGCAATGAATTCCAAAAACATCTATGAAGATTAGTATCAATTAGATGAGCGGGGCTTTTAGCTTTTTGCCTCTGAACAGTTTTGGCATCTCACTCTATCCTTTGAAATTCAGAATGGTTGGCTTCTTTAGGAACTCAGAATCCAGATAGTGTTATTGATTCTCCTAGTTAAGTATGATGATTCTTGAACATAGCTACTTATTGAGTCTTGGCCGTGGCCCAAAGCACTATGTCTTCCAGTATTACCACCGGATACATACATGCCACAGACACATAATTGGGTGAACCTTTTCAGATTGTGACTCAACTTTGCTAGAGTCCCCAATTAGAGGTGTACAGGGTTCTTAAGCACACTCTTTTTTTTTGCCTTGGATCACGACTTTATTTCTTTCTTTTTCTTTTTCTTTCTCTTTTTCTCTTTTTTTTTTCGTTTTTCTTCTTCTTTTTTTTTGTATTCACTGCTTTTTCTTGCTTCAAGAATCATTTTTATGATTTTTCAGATCCTCAGTAACATGTCTCCTTTTTCATCATTCTTTCAAGAGCCAACATTCATGAACCACAAATTCAAAAGACATATGCACTGTTTAAGCATACATTCAGAAAACAAAAGTATTGCCACCACATCAAAATAATTAAACTGTTATAAAATTTAAAATTCATGCAATTCTTCTCTTTTTCAATTAAGAACATTTTTCATTCAAGAAAGGTGATGGATTCATAGGACATTCATAACTTTAAGGCATAGACACTAAGACACTAATGATCACAAGACACAAACATAGATAAACATAAGCACTAAAATTCGAAAAACAGGAAGATAAAGAACAAGGAAATTAAGGAACGGGTCCACCTTAGTGATGGCGGCTCTTTCTTCCTCTTGAAGATCCTATGGAGTGCTTGAGCTCCTCAATGTCTCTTCCTTGTCTTTGTTGCTCCTCTCTCATGATTCTTTGATCTTCTCTAATTTCATGGATGATGATGGAGTGCTCTTGATGCTCCAACCTTAGTTGTCCCATATTGGAACTCAATTCTCCTAGGGAGGTGTTTAGTTGCTCCCAATAGTTTTGTGGAGGAAAGTGCATCCCTTGAGGTATCTCAGGGATCTCATGATGAGTGGGGTCTCTTGTGTGCTCCATCCTCTTCTTAGTGATGGGCTTGTCCTCATCAATAGGGATGTCTCCCTCTATGTCAACTCCAACCGAATAACAGAGGTGACAAATGAGATGAGGAAAGGCTAACCTTGCCAAGGTAGAAGACTTATCCGCCACCTTATAAAGTTCTTGGGCTATAACCTCATGAACTTCTATTTCTTCTCCAATCATGATGCTATGAATCATGATAGCCCGGTCTATGGTAACTTCGGACCGGTTGCTAGTGGGAATGATTGAGCGTTGGATAAACTCCAACCATCCTCTAGCCACGGGTTTGAGGTCATGCCTTCTCAATTGAACCAGCTTCCCTCTTGAATCTCTCTTCCATTGGGCGCCCTCTTCACATATGACTGTGAGGACTTGGTCCAACCTTTGATCAAAGTTGACCCTTCTAGTGTAAGGATGTTCATCTCCTTGCATCATGGGCAAGTTGAATGCCAACCTTACCCTTTCCGGACTAAAATCCAAGTATTTCCCCCGAACCATTGTAAGATAATTCTTTGGATCCGGGTTCACACTTTGATCATGGTTCTTGGTGATCCATGCATTGGCATAGAACTCTTGAACCATTAAGATTCCGACTTGTTGAATGGGGTTGGTAAGAACTTCCCAACCTCTTCTTCGGATCTCATGTCGGAACTCCGGATATTCACCCTTTTTGAGTGAAAAAGGGACCTCGGGGATCACCTTCTTCATGGCCACAACTTCATAGAAGTGGTCTTGATGCACCCTTGAGATGAATCTTTCCATCTCCCATGACTCGGAGGTGGAAGCTTTTGCCTTCCCTTTCCTCTTTCTAGAGGTTTCTCCGGCCTTGGATGCCATAAATGGTTATGGAAAAACAAAAAGCAATGCTTTTACCACACCAAACTTAAAAGGTTTGCTCGTCCTCGAGCAAAAGAAGAAAGAAGAGAGTAGAAGAAGAAGAAATGAGGAAGAAGGGAATGGCTTTTGTGTTCGGCCAAAAGGGGGAGAAGTGGTGTTAAGGTTGTGTGAGAATGAAGGAGTGAAGATGGGTTTATATAGGAGTGGGGGGTGGTAATGGTTCGGCTATGTGAGGGTGGGTTTGGGAGGGAAAGTGTTTTGAATTTGAATGGTTAGGTAGGTGGGATTTCATGAAGGATGGATGTGAGTGGTGAAGAGAAAGATGGGATTTGATAGGTGAAGGGTTTTTGGGGAAGAGGTGTTGAGGTGATTGGTGAATGGGTGAAGAAGAAGAGAGAGAGTGGTGGGGTAGGTGGGGATCCTGTGGGGTCCACAGATCCTGAGGTGTCAAGGAAAAGTCATCCCGGCACCAAATGGCATGCAAAAATGCGTTTTTAGCCATTTCTGGCGTTAAACGCCGGGCTGGTGCCCATTTCTGGCGTTTAACGCCAGCTTCTTGCCCTTTTCTGGCGTTTAACGCCAGTCTGGTGCCCCTTTCTGGCGTTAAACGCCCAGAATGGTGCCAGACTGGGCGTTAAACGCCCAACAGCTAGCCTTACTGGCGTTTAAACGCCAGCACGCTCTCCTCCAGGGTGTGCTGTTTTTCTTTCTGCTTTTCATTCTGTTTTTGCTTTTTTTTCATTGATTTTGTGACTTCTCATGATCATCAACCTACAAAAAAAAATATAAAATAACAAAAGAGAATAAATAAAATATAACATTGGGTTGCCTCCCAACAAGCGCTTCTTTAATGTCATTTGCTTGACAGAGGACTCTCATGGAGCCTCAGAAATGCTCAGAGCTATGTTGGAACCTCCCAACACCAAACTTAGAGTTTGAATGTGGGGGTTCAACACCAAACTTAGAAGTTGGTTGTGGCCTCCCAACACCAAACTTAGAGTTTGACTGTGGGGGCTCTGTTTGGCTCTGTTTTGAGAGAAGCTCTTCATGCTTCCTCTCCATGGTGACAGAGGGATATCCTTGAGCCTCAAACACAAAGGATTCTTCATTCATTTGAATGATCAATTCTCCTCTATCAACATCAATCACAGCCCTTGCTGTGGCTAGGAAGGGTCTGCCAAGGATGATGGATTCATCCATGCACTTCCCAGTCTCTAGGACTATGAAATCAGCAAGGATGTAATGGTCTTCAACTTTTACCAGAACATCCTCTACAAGTCCATAGGCTTGTTTTCTTGAATTTGTCTGCCATCTCTAGTGAGATTTTTGCAGCTTGTACCTCAAAGATTCCTAACTTCTCCATTACAGAGAGAGGCATGAGGTTTACACTTGACCCTAAGTCACACAAGGCCTTCTTGAAGGTCATGGTGCCTATGGTACAAGGTATTGAAAACTTTCCAGGATCCTGTCTCTTTTGAGGCAGTTTCTGCCTAGACAAATCATCCAGTTCTTTGGTGAGCAAAGGGGGTTCATCCTCCCAAGTCTCATTTCCAAATAACTTGTCATTTAGCTTCATGATTGCTCCAAGGTATTTAGCAACTTGCTCTTTAGTGACATACTCATCCTCTTCAGAGGAAGAATACTCATCAGAGCTCATGAATGGCAGAAGTAAGTCCAATGGAATCTCTATGGTCTCATTTTGAGCCTCAGATTCCCATGGTTCCTCATTGGGGAACTCATTGGAGGCCATTGGACGTCCATTGAGGTCTTCCTCAGTGGCGTTCACTGCCTCTCCTTCCTCCCAAAATTCGGCCATGTTGATGGCCTTGCACTCTCCTTTTGGATTTTCTTCTGTATTGCTTGGAAGAGTACTAGGAGGGGGTTCAGTAATTTTCTTGCTCAGCTGACCCACTTATGCCTCCAAGTTTCTAATGGAGGACCTTGTTTCAGTCATGAAACTTTGAGTGGTTTTGATTAGATCAGAGACCATGGTTGCTAAGTCAGAGGTATTCTGCTTAGAACTCTCTGTCTGTTGCTGAGAAGATGATGGAAAAGGCTTGCTATTGCTAAACCTGTTTCTTCCACCATTATTATTGTTGAAACCTTGTTGAGGTCTCTGTTGATCCTTCCATGAGAAATTTGGATGATTTCTCCATGAAGGATTATAGGTGTTTCCATAGGATTCTCCCACGTAATTCACCTCTTCCATTGAAGGGTTCTCAGGATCATAGGCTTCTTCCTCAGATGAAGCCTCCTTAGTACTGCTTGGTGCATTTTGCATTCCAGACAGACTTTGAGAAATCATATTGACTTGTTGAGTCAATATTTTGTTCTGAGCCAATATGGCATTCAGAGTGTCAATCTCAAGAACTCCTTTCTTCTGACTAGTCCCATTGTTCACAGGATTTCTTTCAGAAGTGTACATGAATTGGTTATTTGCAACCATTTCAATCAGCTCTTGAGCTTCTGTAGGCGTCTTCTTCAGATGAAGAGAGCCTCCAGCAGAGCTATCTAAAGACATTTTGGATAGTTCAGAGAGACCATCATAGAAAATACCTATGATGCTCCATTCAGAAAGCATATCAGTGGGGCACTTTCTGATTAACTGTTTGTATCTTTCCCAAGCTTCATAGAGGGATTCTCCTTCTTTCTGTCTGAAGGTTTGGACTTCCACTCTACGCTTTCTCAATTTTTGAGGTGGAAAGAACTTTGCCAAGAAGGCATTGACTAGCTTTTCCCAAGAGTTCAGGCTTTCTTTAGGTTGTGAATCCAACCATGTCCTAGCTCTGTCTCTTACAGCAAAAGGGAATAGCATAAGTCTATAGACCTCAGGGTCAACCCCATTAGTCTTGACAGTGTCACAGATTTGCAAGAACTCAGCTAAGAACTGATGAGGATCTTCCAATGGAAGTCCATGGAACTTGCAATTCTGTTGCATTAGAGAAACTAATTGAGGCTTAAGCTCAAAGTTGTTTGCTCCAATGGCAGGGATAGAGATGCTTCTCCCATAGAAGTCGGGAGTAGGTGCAGTAAAGTCACCCAGCACCTTCTTTGCATTGTTGGCATTGTTGTTGTTTTCGGCTGCCATGGGTTCTTCTTCTTTGAAGATTTCTGTTAGGTCCTCTACAGAGAGTTGTGCCTTGGCTTCTCTTAGCTTTCGCTTCAAGGTCCTTTCAGGTTCAGGATCAGCCTCAACAAGAATGCTTTTGTCCTTGCTCCTGCTCATAAGAAAGAGAAGAGAACAAGAAAATGTGGAATCCTCTATGTCACAGTATAGAGATTCCTAGAGGTGTCAGAGGAAAAGAAAAATGGAAGGCAGAAGTAGAAAATTCGAACTTATCAAAGAAGATGGAGTTCGAATTTTGCATTAAGGAATAGTGTTAGTCCATGAATAGAAGGATGTGAGAAGAAGGGAAGCAATTTTCGAAAATTAAGTAAAAGATTTTGAAAACATTTTGAAAAACACTAATTGATTTTCGAAAATCAAGAGTGGAAAAGAAATCAAGTGATTTTTGAAAAAGATTTTGAACTTAGAAATTAAAAAGATATGATTGAAAATTATTTTGAAAAAGATGTGGTTAAGAAGATATGATTGATTTTTAAAAAAGATGTGATCTAGAAGATATGATTTGAAAAACATTTTAAAAAGATTTGATTTTGAAAATTAATGACTTGGCTAACAAGAAAAGATATGATTCAAACATTAAACCTTTCTCAACAGAAAAGGCAACATACTTGAAATGTTGAATCAAATCATTAATTGATAGCAAGTATTTTTAAAAATAGAAAGAAATTGATTTTGAAAACATATGATTGAAAAGATATGATTTGAAAAAGATTTGATTTTGAAAAAGTTTGAAAACTTGAAAAAAATTGCATTGAAAACAGAATCTTCCCTCTTGTGCCATCCTGGCGTTAAACGCCCAGAATGGTGCACATTCTGGCATTTAACGCCCAAAAATCTACCCTTTTGGGCGTTAAACGCCCAGCCAGGTACCCTGGCTGGCGTTTAAACGCCAGTCTGTCTTCCTTACTGGGCGTTTTGAACGCCCAGCTTTTTCTGTGCAATTCCTCTGCTGTATGTTCTGAATCTTCAATTCTCTGTATTATTGACTTGAGAATACACAAATTAAAAATATTTTTGGATTTTTAATAATAAGGAAAAATCAAAATGCAACAAGAATCAAATAACAATGCATGCAAGACACCAAACTTAGCAGTTTGTATACTACTGACACTAATGAGAATGCATATGAGACTCATAAACACTCAAGTCAAGAGAATTCAAAGATCAGAGTAAGAAATCATCAAGAACATCTTGAAGATCACTAAGACACATGAATGAATGCATGCAATTGACACTAAACTTAACATGAGACTAGTGTCTCAACAAGAAACATAGAATATTTTTTTGTTTTTATGATTTTGTAATTTTTTTGTGCCTTTTCGAAAATTAAGTGGAAAAAGATATCAAAGTTCTTAATGAGAATTCCAGGAATCAGTGCAATGCTAGTCTAAGACTCCGGTCCAGGAATTAGACATGGCTTCACAGCCAGCCAAGCTTTCAAAGAAAGCTTCGGTCCAAAACACTGGACATGGCCAAAGGCCAGCCATGCTTTAGCAGATCACTCCTCCAAAAGCAAGATTGATAGAAATCAACAAGCTTTTGTGATGATAAGTTGAAACCTCGGTCCAATGAAATTAGACATGGCTTCACAGCCAACCAGACTTCAACAAATCACCATGAAACTCTAGAATTCATCTTCAAGAATTCCGGAAAAAAATACCTAATCTAAGCAACAAGATGAACCGTCAGTTGTCCAAACTCAACAATCCCCGGCAACGGCGCCAAAAACTTGATGCACGAAATTGTGATCAATACTTTTCACAAATCAAATAATCCCCGGTAATGAATCCAAAAACTTGGTGTTCAATACCATGGCATAAACACAACTTCGCACAACTAACCAGCAAGTGTACTGGGTCGTCCAAGTAATAAACCTTACGCGAGTAAAGGTCGATCCCACAGAGATTGTTGGTATGAAGCAAGCTATGGTCACCTTGTAAATCTTAGTCAGGAAAACTCAAATGGGTATGGTGATAAACGCATAAAACATAAAGATAAAGATAGAGATACTTATGTAATTCATTGGTAGGAATTTCAGATAAGCGTATGAAGATGCCTTCCCTTCCGTCTCTCTGCTTTCCTACTGTCTTCATCCAATCCTTCTTACTCCTTTCCATGGCAAGCTTAAGCAAGGGTTTCACCGTTGTCAGTGGCTACCTCCCATCCTCTCAGTGGAAATGTTCAACGCACCCTGTCACGGCACGGCTATCCATCTGTCGGTTCTCGATCAGGCCGGAATAGAATCCAGTGATTCTTTTGCGTCTGTCACTAACGCCCCGCCCTCAGGAGTTTGAAGCATGTCACAGTCATTCAATCATTGAATCCTACTCAGAATACCACAGACAAGGTTAGACCTTCCGGATTCTCTTGAATGCCGCCATCAGTTCTAGCCTATACCACGAAGATTCCGGTTAAAGAATCCAAGAGATATTCACCCAATCGAAGGTAGAACGGAGGTGGTTGTCAGTCACACGTTCATAGGTGAGAATGATGATGAGTGTCACGGATCATCACATTCATCAAGTTGAAGAACAAGTGATATCTTAGAACAAGAACAAGCGGAATTGAATAGAAGAACAATAGTAATTGCATTAATACTCGAGGTACAGCAGAGCTCCACACCTTAATCTATGGTGTGTAGAAACTCCACCGTTGAGAATACATATGAACAAGAGTGATCATTGGTTTCGGCCCCAGGGAGGGAACCAGAAGAACCAAGATCAAAATACAATAGTATAATGTCCTACTTATAGAAAACTAGTAGCCTAGGGTGTACAGAGATGAGTAAATGACATAAAAATCCACTTCCGGGCCCACTTGGTGTGTGCTTGGGCTGAGAAATGAAGCATTTTCGTGTAGAGACTCCTCTTGGAGTTAAACGCCAGCTTTGGTGCCAGCTTGGGCGTTTAACTCCCATTTTGGTGCCAGTTCCGGCGTTTAAGGCTGGGATTTCTGAGGTTGACTTTGAACGCCGGTTTGGGCCATCAAATCTTGGGCAAAGTATGGACTATCATATATTGCTGGAAAGCCCAGGATGTCTACTTTCCAACGCCGTTGAGAGCGTGCCAATTGGGCTTCTGTAGCTCCAGAAAATCAGCTTCGAGTGCAAGGAGGTCAGAATCCAACAGCATATGCAGTCCTTTTTAGTCTCTGAATCAGATTTTTGCTCAGGTCCCTCAATTTCAGCCAGAAAATACCTGAAATCACAGAAAAACACACAAACTCATAGTAAAGTCAAGAAAAGTGAATTTTAACTAAAAACTAATAAAAATATACTAAAAACTAACTAGATCATACTAAAAACATACTAAAAACAATGCCAAAAAGCGTACAAATTATCCGCTCATCAGTCGTCCAAGTAATAAACCTTACACGAGTAAGGATCGATCCCACGGAGATTGTTGGTATGAAGCAAGCTATGGTCATCTTGTAAATCTCAGTCAGGCAGATTCAAATGGTTATAGATGATTTATGAATAAAGCATAAAATAAAGATAGAGATACTTATGTAATTCATTGGTGAGAATTTCAGATAAGCGTATGGAGATGCTCTGTCCCTTTCATCTCTCTGCTTTCCTACTGTCTTCATCCAATCCTTCTTACTCCTTTCCATGGCTATAGTCCCGTCCTCTCAGTGAAAATGTTCAACGCGCTCTGTCACAGCACGGTTAATCATCTGTCGGTTCTCAATCAGGTTGGAATAGAATCTAGTGATTCTTTTGCGTCTGTCACTAACGCCCAGCCTTCAGGAGTTTGAAGCTCGTCACAGTCATTCAATCCTTGAATCCTACTCAGAATACCACAGACAAGGTTTAGACCTTCTGGATTCTCTTGAATGCCGCCATCAATTCTAGCTTATACCATGAAGATTCCGATTAAGGGATCCAAGAGATATCCACTCAATCTAAGGTAGAACGGAGGTGGTTGTCAGGCACACGTTCATAGGTGAGAATGATGATGAGTGTCACGGATCATCACATTCATCAAAGTGAGGAACAAGTGATATCTTAGAACAAGAATAGGCTGAATTGAATAGAAGAACAATAGTAATTGCATTAATACTCGAGGTACAGCAGAGCTCCACACCTTAATCTATGGTGTGTAGAAACTCCACCGTTGAAAATACATAAGAACAAGGTCTAGGCATGGCCGAGAGGCCAGCCTCCATGATCTAAGGACTAGACGTCCAAAGATGATCCTATGATCTAAAGTGATCAAAAGATTCCCGGATGTAAAATACAATAGTAAAAGGTCCTATTTATAGATAACTAGTAGCTTAGGGTTTACAAAAATGAGTAAATGACATAAAAATCCACTTCCGGACCCACTTGGTGTGTGCTTGGGCTGCGCATTGAAGCTTTCATGTGTAGAGACTTTTCTTGGAGTTAAATGCCAGCTTTTGTGCCAATTTGGGCGTTTAACTCCCATTCTTGTGCCAGTTCCGGCGTTTAACGCCGGGCAGTCTTGAGCTGATTTGGAATGCCGGTTTGGGCCATCAAAGCTCGGGCAAAGTATGGACTATTATATATTTCTGGAAAGCCCAGAATGTCTACTTTCCAACGCAATTGAGAGCGCGCCAAGTGGGCTTCTGTAGCTCCAGAAAATACACTTCGAGTGCAGGGAGGTCAGAATCCAACAGCATCTTTAGTCCTTTTTCAGCCTCTAAATCAGATTTTTTACTCAGGTCCCTCAATTTCTGCCAGAAAATACCTGAAATCACAGAAAAACACACAAACTCATAGTAAAGTCCAGAAAAGTGAATTTTAACTAAAAACTAATAAAAATATAATAAAAACTAACTAAAACATACTAAAAACATACTAAAAATAATGCCAAAAAGCGTATAAATTATCCGCTCATCACCCACCATAAATACTACAGAGTCTCATCCACCAAAGGCCACATGTCCCCGATCCTCACCATCCCACTATTTTAAATTATATCTAAACGATTGAAGAGCGTGGAACATCACCTACCACACAACCACAACGCCACATGTGAACATCTTCCAAAAGTTTAATTCAGTTTTAGTCTATATATATAAGTTTTCTTTCTTCAATCTCTCCCATCTAAAATGTTGGAAGGATAAATAAAAACTAGTATGAGTTTATTAGTGTACTATAATACTAAGATTATACCATATACATATAAAAGTGTGAGATTTATGTGTGAGAATTTACTTTCTTTTGTTATTTTCTATATTATGTTGTTGTCGAATTATAAGATAGACTATAAAAACATACAGAACCATATTTTACAAAAAGATAAGAGTATTTTATACAAATAATCAGTGTTAGTATTATGTGAGTTAATACATTTACAAATAATGAAATGTAATCGATAAAGCTAGTATGTAAGAAATGTTTTGATTTATTGATAGAATTAAGTTCACATGCTAATCATAGAATTATATGTTAAGTTTGCGTTGTTAGTATTAATTAAGAAGCAGAAAAATCAAACATGAATGAAGGAGAAGATAGAGAATGTGAAGAAAATAATAGTAATAATGAAGAGGAGTTCTTCGCCAACTATGAAATCTTAGAAAGAAATGATGAAAAAAATGAGACAGACAACGTAGATATTTAAGTTGTAGTAAATCTAGTAGCAAACCAATTTTTTTGTGTGTTATTTTTCATGTGTACTTTATGTCTTAAGATTATTTAGCACTAAAATTTTTTAAGTATATAAACTCGGATAAGTGAACGTAAGTTTTTTTATTATAACAATAGTTAAGTAACAAGAAATATTTGTAGCAAGTTCAAATATTTTCCTTCTTGCTTGTTTCATTTATTTGCATTCTTTATAGGTTACCCTTTGTTAGTTGAAGGAAGGAATTTAGGTTAGATATGTGCACCTAAATGTTATATTGAAGTAATTGATTTTGAAGTAATCTTTTTAAAAGATATAATTAAAATCATTTTTTTAATATATTTTTATTTATAACTATGAATATGAGTCTATAGCGTTCTGTGCCAAAGCATGTAATTATAATATGGAAGAAGTTGTTTTTATTTATTCGAGCAAGCATTATTCGTAGAAAAGATGGTTGAGAGATTAGAAGATATAATGATAAATATATCTTATTATGGATTCAATTTTTTTAAGGCCACTTTAAAGTGGACTCGAGTATGATTGTTAAGGCTATAAGATCATTAAATGAAGGGTTAAGTAATGTTTTCATCCCTAAGGTTTTGGATCAAAATAAAAATCGTCCCTAGCCTTTTTTTTTTATTAAAATCATCTTCAACTTTACAAAACGTTATAAAATCATTCTTTTGTCAATAAATAATATTTTTCAGACAGTTTTACCCTTAAACAAAAATAAAAAAATCCTTCCTACTCTCACTAATCACCACTAACCCCTCTCTCCCTTCGGTGGGCATCACTCTCTCCCTCGTCATCATCACTTTCGCTGGGCATCCCTCTCTTCCTCATCAGTCATTACCACCACAACACTCTTCATAATTTGCTGTAGGTACCTCAAAAAATGCACCTTCAAGAGACTATTCCCTAGAAGCCAATAACTCTAATAGGGCCTTTACTGCCTTCACTTTCATCTCCATTATTGCAGCAATATTTGGAAATGGCATACTCCCAGAAATACAAATAATCCAATCAAATTAAATGATGATGATTTAATAAGCATAATAATATGATTATGAATGATATAAATGAATGCATGCAGGCAACTGTAGCACCCCCGGTCATAGAGAAGATGATAATAGGGCCCATCATGTGTTGTGCTATAAAATGTGTCACATTTATTTCTGCTGTAGTTTCTGCATATTGGGCATTTGGAAACAAGTCCAATGCTATTATCTTGAAGAGCCTTCTTCCATATGACAGCCCTTCTCTCACTCCCACTTGGCTCCTCCGCCTTCTCTCTCTCCCACGGCCAACGAAGTCAGACGGAAAACTGATGAAAAGAGGATGCGGAAATTAGGGGACGCCGGTGAAGGTCATGGAGAGATAAAGTAAGGGAAAAAAGGGGTAGGGTTTTTTAATTTGGCAAGGCTTTCTCTCTCTCTTCTCAATTTAAAATTGAGTTGACGTTGCCATTGTTGTTGTTTGAATGAAGGAATAGTTGGTGTTGTAATGGGTTTAAATTGATGGAAGCGATGGTGACGATGCAGGGTTAGTTGTGAGGCTGAGGAGGGTGTTTTTATTTTGTTTAAGGGCAAAATCGTCTCGTGGACAAAAGGATGAATTTATAACATTTTGTAAAGTTGAAGATGATTTTAATAAGAAAAAAAGGTCAGAGACAATTTTGATTTTAACCCAAGATCTTAGAGATGAAAATAATACTTAATCCTTAAATGAAGCTGATCCACCTCTAAAAGTATGATTTATGATTGCAAGATTCAATTCAGGTTCAAGTATACAATAAGCTATTGTAAAATGTGGGTGGTAAAATAAAGGTCAATCGAAAATATCTTTTATAATTGGAAAGATTCTTATAAAAATTTTCTGTCGTATGTATGGCAATTTGTGCTAAGATGTTTCAATTTGTGGTTTAAATTGATATCATATCTTTCGTGGATCTAAAATGTGTCAAACTAAGGCATTGAATATTTTGGAGTTCTTATAATTACATTAGAATGTTTAAACACTAAATTAATACTTTAATATGAGAAGAAAAAATGGCATGGGATATGAGAAGAAAAAATGGCATGTGAAAAAGAGTGAGGCACTTGGGGTAAAAATAAGGGCAATTTATACAAATAAAATGGTTGAAGGAAAACGTTATACAAATACAACATTGACAAACTCCAGATACAAATGCAACAAACGCAATTATATGTAATTTTTGACACCCTCTAGCAGAACCCAAATGCACGTAATCCGCTATACCCTCTCGCGGATTACGTTGAGAGTCTGCATAATATAAACTGCTACACCTTATAGTGGTTTATGACCAAATTTTTGAAAGTATAATTTGCTACACCCTGTAACGGATTATGAGGAGAATGGCTCATTATATAAACCTGTGTAATAGTAATAACCAAGGGATTGCTTTTGCCGACCCCAGGTCGACGCAGGTTCCATACAATGCTATACTCAGAGGGTCGTCGCAGGCGCCGACTAGAGTTCCAGCGTCGGATATGCCCGATAACAGACGTGTGGAGCGGAGACGACGCATTGGTACATGTGCCAGTGATCGCGAGTGGCGATGGCTCGACGACCGATGCAGAAGGAGCAGGTTGGTGGTGATGACGGAGGCCAGGCAGATCATCGCCTTCGTCGATCTAGAGCTAGACGATGGGCTGCTCGTGCTGGACGAGCACCTCCCGTCCACCATGACGATGAGGCTGGATCGTCCCGTGCTCACCCTACTAACACTCAGGTTGGTGGCACTGCGGAGGCTAGTATGGATGGTACACCTTTTACTCACGTATCTAGCTCTCAGGTACTGCATGAGTGTAGCACGCAGATGTTAGCTGATCTTGCTACCACTACTTTCACCATGGATTTGGATGATCAACTGGCTGGATCCCAATTTTATGCAGATTTTGCTGAGATCATATGGGGTGACGATGTTCATCAGTACCAGAGTTCGATTCCAGGTGGCCCGTCTGACCCTCAGAAGTATAGGCCACAGCCAATGCATGTGCCATCCTAGGTTCCTGAGTCCCAGCTCTCGGTCGACCTGAATGAGTTCGCAGGTAGTCCGTACGACACTTGGTTCGGCAGCGGAGACGCCGCCATCTGTATTTGGAGTTGGGCTACAGGAGGCTCCGCCCGGAGATCGGCGAGCGGCTAGGGTTAGGTGTCCGACTCGATGTGGCACAGGCTCGCACCTACTTGGTCCATTCGGGGGCGACCATGATATTGATGGTGACCAACAGTAGCGCTCATTGTCTTAGTTCCGACCGTTATCATTGTATGAATTATGACTTATTTATTTTCTGTTAGGGTTAACGACTTGTGACAGTTATATTTGTATGACTTATGTAGTTAACTTATTTTGTGTTAGTGTTAATGCCTGGTGGCTATTATTTTTGTACGACTTATTGCAAATGACGATTACATTTTGTATCAATTTGTGCATTTTGCATTATGGGTTGTTACTATTACACAGATTTATATAATGAGTCACTCTTCTCATAATCCGCTACAGGATGTAGCGGATTATGCTTTCAAAAAATTTGGTCATAAACCGCTACAAGGTGTAGCGATTTATGTTATGCATACTCTCAACATAATCCGCAAGAGGATATAGCAGATTACGTACATTTGGGTTCCGCTAGAGGGTGTCGTGAATTACATACAATTGTATTTGTTGTATTTGCGTCTGAAGTTTGCCAATGTTGTATTTGCATAACATTTTTTTCAATCACTTTATTTGTATAAATTACCCTAAAAATAAGTGCAAATGTGCCTTCAGATAAAAAAGATAAATAATAAAAGTAATGTTTTAAAAATTAGGTTAAATTAGTCAATGAATTGGTAGAACCTAAAATCAATGAAAAGTTTGGTTTGAGTTGCACAAAGAATCGTCAAAATAAAATACTAGTATAAAATAAAAAATATATCGGTCAAATCGAATTGGGACTATTAGAAACAAGAGACTGAGAGAGTAATCTGAAAAATGTATTATGTTGAGTGGGATGAAATGTACAATATACAAGGGATATTTATAGGTGCTAAATGAATCAAAGTAATAAAGGCATAAAATCCTATAATTAATATACAGATATACTATATAAATATAGACGATACTAATTGGTCTAAATTGATGCTAATGATTCTCTAACAGACCCCCTCAAACTCAAGTGGGAGCTAAGGATACTAACTTGAGTTTGGATAACAAAGTTTAGAAATGAGTCAGGTGATGAGTTTTCGTGAAGATATCAGCAGTCTGATCCAGTGTTCCAACATCAATGAGACAAACAGCATCAATAAGGATACGTTGCTGAACAAAGTGACAATCAATCTCAATGTGTTTGGTGTGTTCATGAAACACATCATTATGGGCGATCTGAATAGCACTACGGTTATCACAAAAAACATCAGTAGGGGACGACTAAGGAGCACCCAGATCTTCGAGAAGCCAACGAACTGAGATAACTTCATCAGCGGTGTCAGCGAGAGCACGGTACTCAGCTTCTGTGCTTGAGCAAGCAATGAACGTTTGCTTCTTAGCACGCCAAGAAATGAGTGCGTCGCCAAGAAACAAACAGTAACCAGTAGTAGAATGACGATCAATGGGATCACCAGCCCAATCAGCATCGGAGTAAGCCTGAAGAGACAAAGAAGAATGGGCAGAAAAATAAAGGCCATGAAATAGAGTGCCTTTAATGTAGCGAAGAATGCGAAGAACTGCCGCATAGTGAGTAGTACGAGGAGCTGACAAGAACTGGCTAAGTACATGAACCGGATAGATGATGTCTTGTCGGGTGACAGATAAGTAGACGAGACTGCCAACTAACTATCAATAGAGAGTTGGATTATCCAAAACAGTGCCATCCATAGGGGTAAATCGAACAATAGAATGCGACTATCTGTAATCCCAGCACGAGAAAAAAGATCTGAAGCATACTTAGCCTGAGAGAGATAGATGCCATCATCGGTGAAAATGACCTCGAGACCAAGAAAATAGTTGAGAGAACCAAGATCTTTTATCTCAAAGGTACGGTGAAGTGAGGCCTTGAGATCAGAGATACCATCAACATCATCCCCAGTAATGATCATGTCATCAACATACAAAAGTAGAAGAACAACTCCACGTTCATTTTTACGAATGAAGAGGGCATTCTCATGAGGGCTAGAAGTAAAACCAAGACTGCATATGGTAGTGCTGAACTTGTCAAACCATTCACGAGGAGCTTGCTTAAGTTCATAAAGTGCCTTGCGAAGGAGACAAACCTTATTAGAAGGACAAGGATATCCCGGAGGTGGTTTGATGAGCGGATATTTTATACGCTTTTTGGGGGTAATTTCATGTAGATTTTAGTATGTTTTAGTTGGTTTTTAGTATATTTTTATTAGTTTTAAAAACTCATATTTCTGGACTTTACTATGAGTTTCTGTATTTTTCTGTGATTTCAGGTATTTTTCTGGCTGAAATTGAGGGAGCTGAGCAAAAATCTGATTTAGGCTGAAAAAGAACTACTGATGCTGTTGGATTCTGACCTCCCTGCACTCGGAATAAATTTTTTGGAGCTACAGGAGTCCAATTGGCGCGATCTCAATTGGGTTGGAAAGTAGACATCTAGGGCTTTCCAGCCATATATAATAGTCCATACTTTGCGTGAAGATAGATGATGTAAACTGGCGTTCAACACCAGTTCCATGTTGCAGTCTGGCGTTCAGCGCCAGAAATAGGTTGCAAGTTGGAGTTCAACGCCAGAAACAGGTTACAACCTGGCGTTCAACTCCAGAAACAGCCCAGGCACATGAGAAGCTTAAGTCTCAGGCCCAGCACACACCAAGTGGGCCCAAGAAGTGGATTTTTGCACTATCCATCTTAGTTTACTCATTTTCTGTAAACCTAGGTTACTAGTTTAGTATTTAAACAACTTTTAGAGACTTATTTTGTATCTCATGACATTTTTAGATCTGAATTTTATACTCTTTGATGGCATGAGTCTCTAAACCCCATTGTTGGGGGTGAGGAGCTCTGCAGCGTCTCGATGAATTAATGCAATTATTTCTGTTTTCCATTCAAACATGCTTGTTCCTATCTAAGATGTTCATTCACGCTTCACTATGAAGAAGGTGTGATCCGTGACACTCATCACCTTCCTTATTCCACGAACGTGTGCCTGACAACCACCTTTGTTCTACATCAGATTGAATGAGTATCTCTTAGATTTCTTAATCAGAATCTTCGTGGTATAAGCTAGAATTGATGGCGGCATTCATGAGAATCTGGAAAGTCTAAACCTTGTCTGTGGTATTCCGAGTAGGATTCAAGGATTGAATGGATGTGACGAGCTTCAAACTCGCGATTGTTGGGTGTAGTGACAAACGCAAAAGGATCAATGGATCTTATTCCGACATGATCGAGAACCAATAGATGATTAGCCGTGCTGTGACAGAGCATTTGGACATTTTCACTGAGAGGATGGGAAGTAGCCATTGACAACGGTGACACCCTACACACAGCTTGCCATGGAAGGAACTTTGCACTTTTGAAAGTGAGGAAGCATTATGTTACAGAAATTCAGAAGACAAAGCATCTCCAAAACTTCAACATATTCTCCATTATTGAGTAACAATTATTTATTTTATGCCCTTTCACTTTTTACAATTGAACTTGAAAAACACTGTTGTTGGCATCCTGACTAAGAATAATAAGATAACCATAGCTTGCTTCAAACCAACAATCTCCATGGGATTCGACCCTTACTCACGTAAGGTATTACTTGGACAACCCAGTGCACTTGCTGGTTAGTTGTGCGGATTGCAAAAGTGTGATTGCAATTTCGTGCACCAAGTTTTTGGCGCCATTGCCGGGGATTGTTCGAGTTTGGACAACTAAAGGTTTATTTTGTTACTTAGATTAGGAATAAATTATTTTTGATGCTATAGAGTCATTAAATCTGAGTCCTTTATTTTCTTTTCAAATATTTTTCAAAAATATTATTTTTTCCTTATTAATTTTTAATTTTTATGTGAGTTTAGTTTTAAACTTTAAGTTTGGTGTCAAATGCATAGTTCATATTTTCCTTTAAATTTTCGAATTTGTGTTCTTTATTTTTCCTTGATCTTCAAATTGTTCTTGTCAAATTTTCTTGTTTGATCTTTGATTTTTCCTATTTTGTGTATTTTTCGTATTTCCTTGTGCTTTTTCAAAATATTAGTTTTCAAAAAAATATATATTTTTTATATACAATATTAAAACACGTTACATTTATAGCTCAGTTGGCTAGAGCGTTGGCTTATGTTCTTGGCAATTGGGTATCTTCCTTTTAAAACTTTTTTTCAAAAATAATTTTTCTTTGATTAAATCTTGTGCCAAACTTTAAGTTTGGTGTTTTCTTGTTAATCTTTCTTTAATTTTCGAAAAATTTATTGTGATTTTCTAAAAATTTTAAGTTTGGTGTTCTTTCTTTTGTTCTTGGTGTTCTTGTGAATCTTCAAGGTGTTCTTGAGTCTTCCTTGTATTTTGATCTTAAAATTTTTAAGTTTGGTGTTCCTTGGTATTTTTCCTCCAAAATTTTCGAAAACAAGGAGCATTAGATCTAAAAAATTTTAAGCCTTGTGTCTTTTGTGTGTTTTTCTCTTTCATCATAAAATTCAAAATTCAAACAAATATCTTTTCTAACTAATTTTAAGCCATATTTTCGAATTTTTTTGTATAAAAATTCAGATTTCAATTTCAAAATTTTTCAAATCTTATCCTTTTAAGATTTAAAAAAAATTATATCTTTTTCGAAAATATCCTAACCACTTTCTCTCTCCTCACTTTTTCGAAAATCTTCATAAAATATTTTTAAATTCTTTTTTATTTTATTTTATTTTTTTATTTATTTTTAATTTTATTGTCGTCTTTATTTTATTTTATTTTATTATTATTATTTCGAAATTTTTATATAATAAAATAAATAAAATAAATTCACATCATCTCCCTTTGTTTATTATGGACTTAAGTGGAAATGAACAGTCTAGAAGAACTCTGGGGTCATATGCTAACCCCACTACTGCTTCATACGGGAGTAGTATCTGTATACCCTCCATCGGAGTCAGTAGCTTTGAGTTGAACCCTCAGCTCATTATCATGGTGTAGCAAAGTTGCCAGTATTTCGGTCTTCCACAGGAAGAACCTACAGAGTTTCTGGCACAGTTTTTACAAATTGATGACACAGTACATGATAAGGAAGTAGATCAGGATGTCTACAGATTATTACTGTTTCCATTTGCTGTAAAAGACCAAGCTAAGAGGTGAAATAACCAACCTAAGGATAGCATAAAGACATGGAAACAGCTGTCAGAAAGATTCCTAAATCACTATTTTCCTCCAAAACGGATGACACAGCTAAGACTGAGCATCCAAGGCTTCAAAAAAGGAGATAATGAATCCCTTTATGATGCTTGGGAGAGATACAGAGAGATGCTAAGAAAATGTCCCTTTAAAATATTTTCAGAGTGGGTGCAGTTAGACATCTTCTATTATGGGCTTAAAGAGAGAGCTCAAACTTCTCTAGACCACTCAGCTGGTGGGTCTATACATATGAGAAAGACAATAGAAGAAGCTCAAGATCTTATTGATACAGTTGCCAGAAATCAGCATCTGTACCTAAGCAGTGAACCTTCCATCAATGAAGAGGCTAAAACAGTAACTGCTGAACTCAGTCCTGCAGAACAAGTTACTGAATTCAATTAGCAAGTGGATTTTCTAACAAAACAGCTAGCCGAATTCAAGGAGATACTACAAGAAACAAGAATAGCTAATATGAATATGGAAGTACAGTTAAAGCAAACAGAACAACACTTATCAAAACAAATAACAGAAGAGTGTCAAGCAGTTCAATTAAGAAGTGGAAAAACATTAAATACCTCACTTCAAGGTAGCAGAAAGCCAAAAAATGAGCAAACTACCCAAAATCCATCTAAGGACAGTAAGAGCCCAGAGAGGAATAATTCTGGCGCTCAAACGCCAGAAAATGGGTGGAAAGCTGGCGTTGAACGCCCAAACCATGCTCAGTCCTGGCGTTCAACGCCAGAAACAAGCAAGAAATTGGCGTTGAATGCCCAAAGGAAGCACAGTTCTGGCATTTAGACGCCAGAAACAGGTGAGGAGTTGGCGTCTAACGCCACTCCAGCTTCCACCCCTGGCATTCAAACGCCAGTGGGAAATCAGACACATACAAGTGTTGATAGCAACCCCTCTAAAAAGGCTTCTCAACCCACATCTGTAGGCAATAAACCTACAGCAACTAAGGTTGATAAATACAAAGCCAAAATGCCTTATTCTCAAAAACTCTGTCAAGTGAAATAGGATAAGCAATTTGCTCGCTTTGCAGACTATCTCAGGACTCTTGAAATAAAGATTCCGTTTGCAGAAGCACTTGAGCAAATACCCTCTTATGCTAAGTTCATGAAAGAGATCTTAAGTCATAAGAAGGATTGGAGGGAAACTGAAAAAGTTTACCTCACTGAAGAATGCAGTGCAGTCATTCTGAAAAGCTTACCTGAGAACCTTAAAGATCCTGGAAGCTTTATGATACCATGCACATTAGAAGGTACTTGTACCAAGCAAGCTCTATGTGATCTTGGGGCAAGTATCAACCTAATACCTGCATCTACTATCAAAAAGCTTGGGTTGACTGATGAAGTCAAACCAATCCGGATATGTCTCCAACTTGCTGATGGTTCTATTAAACACCCATCAGGCGTGATTGAAGACATGATTGTCAAAGTTGGGCCATTTGCCTTTGCCACTGAGTTTGTGGTGCTGGAAATGGAGGAGCACAAAAGTGCAACTCTCATTCTAGGAAGACCTTTCCTAGCAACTGAACGAACCCTCATTGATGTCCAAAAAGGGGAAGTAACCCTGAGAGTCAATGAGGACGAGTTTAAGTTGAATGTTGTCAAAGCCATGCAACATCCAGACACCCAAAATGACTGCATGAGCATTGATATCATTGACTCTCTGGTAAAAAGAGATCAATATGACTGAGAGTCTCGAATCAGAGCTAGAGGATATCTTTAAAGATGTTCAGCCTGATCTGGAGGAACCGAGAGAATAATAGAACCTCTGAAAATCCCTCAGGAAGAGGAGAAACCTCCCAAACCCGAGCTCAAACCATTACCACCATCCCTGAAATATGCATTTCTGGGAGAAGATGATACCTTTCCTGTAATCATAAGCTCTACCTTAGAGCCACAGGAAGAGGAAGCACTAATCCAAGTGCTAAGGACACACAAGACAGCTCTTGGATGGTCCATCAGTGATCTTAAGGGCATTAGCCCAGCCAGATGCATGCACAAGATACTATTGTAGGGTGACGCTAAGCCAGTGGTTCAACCACAGAGGCGGCTGAATCCAGCCATGAAGGAGGTGGTGTAGAAGGAGGTCACTAAATTACTAGAGGCTGGGATTATTTATCCCATTTCTGATAGCCCCTGGGTAAGCCCTGTTCAAGTCGTCCCTAAGAAGGGTGGTATGACAGTGGTTCATAATGAAAAAAATGAACTGGTTCTTACAAGAACAGTTACAGGGTGGCGTATGTGTATTGATTACAGAAGGCTCAATACAGCTACCAGAAAGGATCATTTTCCTTTACCATTCATAGACCAGATGCTAGAAAGACTAGTAGGTCATGAATACTACTGCTTCCTGGATGGATATTCAGGTTATAATCAAATTGCAGTAGATCCCCAAGATCAAGAGAAAACAGCATTCACATGACCATCCGGAGTATTCGCATACAGAAGGATGCCATTTGGCCTGTGCAATGCACCTGTAACCTTTCAAAGGTGCATGCTCTCTATTTTCTCTGATATGGTGGAAAAATTTCTGGAAGTCTTCATGGATGACTTTTCAGTATTTGGAGACTCATTCAGCTCCTGTCTTGACCATCTAGCACTTGTTCTAAAGAGTTGCCAAGAGACTAACCTGGTTTTAAATTGGGAAAAATGTCACTTTATGGTGACTGAAGGAATTGTCCTTGGGCACAAAATTTCGAACAAGGGAATAGAGGTGGATCAAGCTAAAGTAGAGGTAATTGAAAAATTACCACCACCTGCCAATGTTAAGGCAATCAGAAGCTTTCTGGGGCATGCAGGATTCTATAGGAGGTTTATAAAAGATTTTTCAAAAATTGCCAAACCTCTGAGTAATCTGCTAGTTGCTGACACGCCATTTATCTTTGATAAGGAGTGTTTGCAGGCGTTTGAGACTCTAAAAGCTAAGCTGGTCACAGCACCAGTCATCTCTGCACCAGACTGGACACTACCATTTGAACTGATGTGTGATGCCAGTGACCATGCCATTGGTGCAGTGTTGGGACAAAGGCATGACAAGCTTCTGCACGTCATTTACTATGCCAGTCGTGTTTTAAATGACGCACAGAAGAACTACGCAACCACAGAAAAAGAGTTACTTGCAGTGGTTTACGCCATTGACAAGTTCAGATCTTATTTAGTAGGATCAAAAGTGATTGTGTACACTGACCATGCTGCTCTTAAATATCTACTCACAAAGCAAGATTCAAAACCCATACTCATCAGATGGGTGTTGCTTCTGCAGGAGTTTGATATAGAAATAAGAGACAGAAAAGGGACAGCGAACCAAGTAGCAGATCATCTGTCCTGAATAGAACCAGTAGAAGGGGCGTCCCTCCCTCTTACTGAAATCTCTTAAAACTTTCCGGATGAGCACCTCTTTGCCATCCAGGAAGTGCCATGGTTTGCAGACATTATAAACTACAAGGCAGTGAGATTCATACCCAAAGAGTACAGTAGGCAGCAAACAAAAAAATTGATCACGGATGCAAAGTACTATCTTTGGGATGAACCATATCTCTTCAAGAGATGTGCAGATGGAGTAATCCGTAGATGTGTGCCTAAAGAAGAAGCACAGAAGATCCTCTGGCACTGCCATGGATCACAGTATGGAGGAGATTTTGGAAGTGAGCGAACAGCCACAAGAGTCCTCCAATGTAGCTTCTACTGGCCTACTCTCTATAAAGACTCCCGAGTGTTTGTACTTAATTGTGACAGTTGCCAAAGATCTGGCAATCTGCCTCACAGTTATGCCATGCCTCAACAAGGGATCTTGGAGATTGAGTTGTTTGATGTATGGGGTATTGACTTCATGGGACCTTTCCTACCATCATACCCAAATACTTACATTCTGGTGGCAGTGGATTATGTATCCAAATGGGTGGAAGCTATTGCAACACCCACTAACGATACTAAGACAATGCTGAAATTCCTCCAGAAACACATCTTCAGCAGATTTGGTATCCCTAGAGTACTAATCAGTGATGGGGGCACTCATTTCTGCAATAAACAGCTTTACTCTGCTTTGGTTCGATATAGAGTTAGCCATAGGGTAGCTACTCCATATCATCCACAGACAAATGGGTAAGCTGAAGTCTCTAATAGAGAACTTAAAAGAATCCTGGAACGGACTGTGATTAACCGTCGAAGGGATTGGGCAAGAAGCTTGGATGATGCTCTGTGGGCATATAGAACAGCATTCAAGACACCTATAGGAACTTCTCCATACCAGCTGGTGTATGGAAAAGCCTGTCACTTGCCAGTGGAACTGGAACACAAGGCCTATTGGGCAACCAAATTCCTAAACCTTGATGCCAAGTTAGCTGGAGAAAAATGATTGCTCCAGTTAAATGAGCTAGAGGAATTCAGACTCAATGCTTTCGAAAATGCAAAAATTTACAAAGAGAAAGCAAAAAGATGGCATGATAAGAAATTATCATCCAGAGTCTTTGAGCCAAGGCAGAAAGTTCTGCTATTTAATTCGAGGCTCAGATTATTCCCCGGGAAATTGAAATCCCGGTGGAGAGGTCCATATGTGATTATAAGTGTGTCACCATATGGATACGTGGAGCTTCAGGATAATGATTCTAACAAAAAGTTTATTGTTAATGGACAGAGAGTTAAACATTATCTTGAAAGCAATTTTGAGCAAGAATGCTCAAAACTGAGACTTGATTAAAGCTCAGTAATAGTCCAGTTAAAGACAATAAAGAAGCGCTTGCTGGGAGGCAACCCAGCCATTTACAAGGCATATTTGTTAATTAATTGATTTTTACAGGTTTATGTCAATTATCTTCAAGGTAAAATAGCAATTGCTTGAGTTCACAGAGTTACAGAAGGATTCAGAGGATAAAACAGCAAAAAGAAACTCACTAGTGCGAAAAAAGCCAGTAAGAGCTGTTTTAGGCGTTGAACGCCCAAAAGAAGCACTCACTGGGAGTTTAACGCCAGTAAGGATAGCCATCTGGGCGTTGAACGACAGAAAGAAGCATCTTCTGGGCATTGAACGCCAGAAAGAAGCACCTTCTGGGCGTTCAACGCCAGATTTATAGCGTCCTGGGCATTCAGAAAAATGCCAGTGACAAAGGAGTTCCTGGTGTTCAACGCCAGCTAGAAGCAACAGCTAGGCGTTGAACGCCCAGGAGAAGCTGTAAACGGGCGTTAAACGCCCAAAACATGCAGCGTATGGGCGTTTAACGCTAGGATTGTGGGGAGGAAGTAAATTCGTTTTCACTTCAAAGTTTTTCCAATTTTCATGTTTCAATTCATGATTTCTTGCATAAACATATTACAAACTCTCATCTTTCAACTTCAATTCCAAAATGTTTTTCCTAAACATATTTCTTAATTTTTCTTTAATATCTTTTCAAACCTTTTTCAAAACTCAATTATCTTTTTAAATTCTTTTCAAATCTTTTTAATTTCTTCTGAATTCTTTTTCAAACTCATCATATTATCTTTTGAATTCAAAGTTATCCTTTTTAAAATCTCATCTCATCTTTTGAATTTTCAAAATTGCCCCTCCTTCTATTCCTCTCCTTTCCTTTCTTTTGCTTGAGGGCAAGCAAACCTCTAAGTTTGGTGTGTTTTTCTGTGATCACTGAGCTAAAACTTATCAAGATCATTGCATCTAAGGGAAAACAAACTACTTCAAGAGGCAAGAAAGAAAATATTCCAAAACCACTGTGGAATTAAGAGAAGTTCTTAACCAAAGAACATGCAGACCATTACCACAAAATAATGGGTCTGAGATCAGTTATCCCGGAAGTTAAATTCGATCTGAAAGAAGACGAATATCCAGAGATACAGGAGCTGAAGTGCCAGAAGCTGTCTCTTGAAGGACCAGACACCCTACAAGTTGAAGGAGCACCCATCATCTCCCAAACCAAAGGTTGTTGAGTCCTAATCTTAAACTTAACTCTGTGATAATTGTTCTTATTAGGAATTTACCTTAGAAGTTATATTTTAGTAGTAGTAATTAGTATCTCTATTTTGATTTTATCTCTAATTAAGCTATAATTTATTTTTTCTCATCATCATCAAACATGAATAAAATAGTAGATTTTTAGAATAAAGATGCAATATTTTTCGAGTTTTTAATAAGGAAAATTCTAATTATTTAGATGTGGTGGCAATACTTTTTATCTTCTGAATGAATGCTTGAACAGTGCATATTTTTGATATTGAATTTCATGAATGTTAAAAATGTTGGCTCTTGAAAGAATGATGAACAAGAAAAATATTATTGATGATCTGAAAAATCATGAAATTGATTCTTGAAGCAAGAAAAAGCAGTGAAAAAAAAGTGGCAAAAAAAAGGGGAATCATTGGATAAAGAAAAAGAAAAAGCCAATAACCCTTAAAACCAAAAGGCAAGGGTAAAAAGGATCCAAGACTTTGAGCATTAATAGATAGAAGGGCCCAAGGAAATAAATCCAGGCCTAAGCGGCTAAATCAAGTTGTCCCTAACCATGTGCTTGTGGCATGCAGGTCTAAGTGAAAAGCTTGAGACTGAGTGGTTAAAGTTGTGATTCAAAGTAAAAGAGTGTGCTTAAGAACTCTGGACACCTCTAATTAGGAACTTTAGCAAAGCTAAGTCACAATCTGAAAAGGTTCACCCAGTTATGTGTCTGTGGCATTTATGTATCCGGTGGTAATACTGGAAAACAAATTGCTTAGGGCCACGACCAAGACTCATCAAGTAACTGTGTTCAAGAATCAACATACTAAACTAGGAGAATCAATAATACTATCTGAATTCTAAGTTCCTATGGATGCCAATCATTCTGGGTTTCAAAGGATAAAGTGAGATGCCAAAACTGTTCAGAAGCAAAAAGCTACTAGTCCCGCTCATCTAATTAGAATCTGAGCTTCACTTGAAACTCTGAGATATTATTGCTTCTTAATTTCTTTTTATCCTACTTTATTTATCTAGTTGCTTGAGGACAAGCAACAGTTTAAGTTTGGTGTTGTGATGAGCGGATATTTTATACGCTTTTTGGGGGTAATTTCATGTAGATTTTAGTATGTTTTAGTTGATTTTTAGTAGATTTTTATTCGTTTTGAGGCAAAAATCATATTTCTGGACTTTACTATGAGTTTGTGTATTTTTCTGTGATTTCAGGTATTTTTCTGGCTGAAATTGAGGGAGATGAGCAAAAATCTAATTTAGGCTGAAAAAGGACTGCTGATGCTGTTGGATTCTGACCTCCCTAAACTCGGAATGGATTTTTTAGAGCTATAAGAGTCCAATTGGCGCGCTCTCAATTGGGTTTGAAAGTAGACATCCAGGGCTTTCCAGCAATATATAATAGTCTATACTTTGCACAAAGATAGACGACGTAAATTGGCGTTCAACGCCAGTTCCATGTTGCAGTCTGGCGTTCAGCGCCAGAAACAGGTTGCAAGTTGGAGTTCAATGCCAGAAACAGGTTACAACCTGGCGTTCAACTCCAGAAACAGCCCAGGCACGTGAGAATCTTAAGTCTCAGCCCCAGCACACACCAAGTGGGCCCCAGAAGTGGATTTTTGTACTATCCATCTTAGTTTACTCATTTTCTGTAAACCTAGGTTACTAGTTTAGTATTTAAACAACTTTTAGAGACTTATTTTGTATCTCATGACATTTTTAGATCTGAATTTTATACTCTTTGACGGCATGAGTCTCTAAACTCCATTGTTGGGGGTGAGGAGCTCTGCAGCGTCTCGATGAATTAATGCAATTATTTCTGCTTTCCATTCAAACATGCTTGTTCCTATCTAAGATGTTCATTCGCGCTTTACTATGAAGAAGGTGATGATCCGTGACACTCATCACCTTCCTCAATCCACGAGCGTGTGCCTGACAACCACCTCCGTTCTACATCAGATTGAATGAGTATCTCTTAGATTTCTTAATCAGAATCTTCGTGGTATAAGCTAGAATTGATGGCGACATTCATGAGAATCCGGAAAGTCTAAACCTTGTCTGTGGTATTCCGAGTAGGATTCAAGGATTGAACAGCTGTGACGAGCTTCAAACTCGTGATTGTTGGGCGTAGTGACAAACGCAAAAGGATCAATGGATCTTATTCCGACATGATCGAGAACCAACAGATGATTAGTCGTGCTGTGACAGAGCATTTGGACCATTTTCACTGAGAGGATGGGAAGTAGCCATTGACAACGGTGAAACCCTACATACAGCTTGCCATGGAAGGAACTTTACACTTTTGAAAGTGAGGAAGCATTATGTTACAGAAATTTAGAAGACAAAGCATCTCCAAAACTCCAACGTATTCTCCATTATTGAGTAACAATTATTTATTTTATGCCCTTTCACTTTCAACAATTGAACTTGAAAAACACTATTGTTGGCATCCTGACTAAGAATAATAAGATAACCATAGCTTGCTTCAAACCAACAATCTCCGTGGGATTCGACCCTTACTCACGTAAGGTATTACTTGGACGACCCAATGCACTTGCTGGTTAGTTGTGCAGATTGCAAAAGTGTGATTGCAATTTCGTGCACCATGGTTTCATATAGACTTTCTTTTTCAAATCCCCTTTAAGAAATGCATTCTTCACATTCATCTGACTAAGAAATCATTTTTTAACTGTAGAAATGGCAAGAAGAGCTCTAACAGACGTAAGACAAGCGACAGGAGCAAAAGTCTCTTCATAATCAATACCATACTCTTGTGTACAACCTTGGGCAACCAAGCGGGCCTTATAACGGTCAATAGAGCTATCAAAGCGAGTCTTGATCTTGTATACCCATCTACTACCTACAACTTCCTGATTAGAAGGAGGATCAACCAAATCCCAAGTGTGTGCTTTTTCAAGTGCCTATATTTCTTCCTGCATTGCTTGTTGCCAATTTGGATTTGAGGAGGCTTCTCTGAATGACTTAGGTTCATGTTGATGAAGGATAGTAGAAAAGAAATGATAATCAAGAAGATGAGGAGGTGGATTCCTTACCCTAGAAGAACGAGCGGGAGGAGGAGGCATGACGGTAGGAGCAGGATCATCGTCCGGTCTGGAATCATCGGGAGATAGAGAAGACGGAGGAACAAGAGGTTGTGGAGGGTCACTCGAGATAGAATCTGGAGAATCATCACTAGGAAAAAGGTCAACATTGGGGTTAGTAAACAAAGGTGACTGAGTAGTATGAATGGACTCAAAGGATGAGAACTAAGAAAACATGTGGTGCTCCCAGAAGACAACATGACGAGATATACGAATACGTTTAGAGAGAGGATCCCAACAACGATAACCCTTGTGTTCAGTGCCATAACCAAGGAAACAACACATACGAGCCCGAGGTTCAAGTTTACTATGTTCATAAGGCTGAAGAAGAACAAAACAAACACAACCGAAAACTCGAAGAGAACTATAATCTGGGGGGATATGATAAAGACGCTCAAAGGGAGTAACATTACCAAGAACAGAAGAAGGGAGTCTATTGATAACATGAACAGCAGTAAGAACAGCTTCACCCCAAGTTCGCTCAGGACACGAAGAAGAAAGGAGCATTGTACTGACGGAGTCAAGAATGTGACGGTGTTTGCGTTAAGCTCTACCATTTTATTGAGACGTACCAGGATAAGAAAACTCTGACAAAGTACCCTGTTTTGTAAGAAAGGCTAAGAGTTTGGAATCACGATATTCCATAGTATTATCACGTCAAAAAACCTTAATGACCTTAAAAAAATGAGTTTTAATCATAGTAGCAAAGTTGATATAGATCTGAGGTAACTCATGGCGATTTTTCATCAAATAAACCCAAGTAAAACGGGAATAATCATCAATAAAAACGATAAAGTATCGAGCTCCGCCCATAGAGGCAGTGGGAGTGGGGCCCCAAACATTAGAATGAATGAGATCAAAAGGAAAGCAAGCAAGAGATGAATTATTGTGAAAAGATAAAGCAGGTTGTTTGGCAGTTTGGCAAGAAATACAATCAAAAGATTCATTTGGAACCTGACCTAAAACACCCTAAGACACAAGAGGATGCAGTTTTTCTAAGGAGGTGTGGGCAAGACGTTGATGCCATAAGTGAAGGGTAGAGGGAGAAAAAGCAGCACAGAGATTTGGTACACGAAGAATATGAAGATTCTCAAGTTCAACAACCTTCCGACCTTACGTCCAGTCCCGATGATTTGTCCCGTCCGAGGATCTTGTACACGACAGCCAGAAACAGAAAAAGTGACTTCAAAACCCAGATCAACAAGTTGACCAACAGAAATAAGATTGAAGTGTAATTTGGGAATATAATAAGTATCAGGAAGATTAAGAGTTGACTGGAATATAGAACCCTTGTGTGTTGCGTGTAGGAGGGAGCCATTTGCAGTATTGACAGAAGGTCTATTTGTAGTGGTAGACATGGACGAGAAAATATTACGCAACGGAGACATGTGATTAAAGCAACCCGAGTCAAAGTACCATTTAGAATTACTTGGAGGGGTCGATAAAGCAGCAGGGGTATTACCAGAAATAGAGAGAATATGCTGAAGAAGAGATGCAATATCAAATAGAAAAATAGGAGACGAGTGGAGTGGATCAGGACGTGGTGGGCGAGTAGGACAGGTAGTAATTAAATGTCCCGAGAGCTTGCAGTAACGGCAAAACAGCTGTGAACAATGGTAGCTAATATGACCTGTCTGGTGGCATGTGTGACATTCAACAGAAGGACAATCGGCGAAGAGGTGCCCAGAATGGTTACAGTTTCGATAGAATTTACCCTTTCTATCGGTGGCAGCAAAAACATCTGGCTTTTTCATGATAGTGGTCACAAAGATCAAAGAGAGGAGAGAAAACGGCAATTTCGGAGCAGAAAATGAGGAATTGGAGTGCAGAATCGGAAAGAGCTCACCAAAAAATCTTAGGGAGGGTCCCGCTTGTCTACCACGTCAGCACTACGTCAGCAAGACAATGACACATGACAGCACCTTAGTGGACGAGAGAGACACGCTGGCGGTGAGGTGGAGGCACGGGTCTGCTGCGGGTCAGGTCGGGTCGTGCACGAGTCGTGGATGCCAGGGATGGCTTCGTTGCGACATGTGGCAGCACCAGGAGCGTGCGACCAGCACCAAGATCAACAGCTGCTGAAGCTTCTGGAATGAAACAATGGAGGTGGACAGCAAACTTCGATCGGCGCGTGAAGGCGCGTTAGGGGGCTGCTGGCGGCGATTTCAGAGGCGTTGGAAAGATGACGAAACGAAGAACACGATGATGTCGGAGGTGACGAACCAAAGCGTTGAAAATAGATCGAAAAACGAGAGCAAAGAGGCACTGTCGGAAGGAAAAAACAAAGAGGCTAGGAACATAATTTCATTGAAAAAAAACTTTAGGCTCTTGATACCATGTTAGAAACAAGAGACTGAGAAAGTAATCTGAAAAATGTATTATGTTGAGTGTGATGAAAGGTACAATATACAAGGGGTATTTATAGGTGCTAAATGAATCAGAGTAATAAAGACATAAAATTCTATAATTAATATACAAATATACTATATAAATATAAACGATACTAATTGGTCTAAATTGATGCTAATGATTCTCTAACAGGGACCTATTTGATTTTTACTAAATCCTCAAAATGCAAAAAAAAAACCATAAATAAAAAAACAGAAAATAAAAAACCTCAAAATTCTTATTCAGTCGCGATATTGAGTGTTTTTCAACGGTTTCATCATCTTCCTCAGTGCGGGTAGAAAAAAGAGAAGAAATGGAGGTAAAAAAAAAAATAAGAAAAGGTAGAATGGAAAAGGTGGGTACGTTTGGTGTACTAAATTTGAAAAAAAAAAAGTTTAAACATTTATTTAGTTAAGGGATGAAGATAGGGTTATGGGATGAGAGATGTTTTAAAACATGTGAGACAAAAAACCTGGTCATGGACTTGTGACTTGTGAGAGAGAATTATGGAAGATTTCACCGTCTAATAAATTACGAGTGTGGGAAGCTTATGGGAAAGAGAGCGAGGGCTGAGGAAAGTCCTCATTCCTCATACAAAGTTGTGGGTTCTAGGGTAAAAATTTTAAGCCCATCAATGTTTCTTGTTTTTTCCCTTTTTTTGCTTTTTTTTTTTACTTAGAGTTGTATGCTGCATTTTTTTTCGCTTCTCATATTTGTATAATATTTTTAGTTTTTTTTTTATGTTAAGATATAAGACTCGTATTTTTATATATAAAAAATATTAAAATATCATTAAATTTATAAATATTATTCTGATCTTTTTGACAATTATTTTTATTATATTTGATTAAATCTCTGCTCCATAATGTGTCATTATATTCGATTAAATCTTTTTATTTTAATTTGTCCTTTAATTAAAAGAATCTATATTATAATGTACCATTATGGTTGATTAAATATTTTTATTTTAATTTATTTTTATTTTGATATCATTACTTATTTCTATGAAGCAACGGACACTTTCTTAATTTGTCGTGTTCTCATATCAGACACATTTCAGACACGACACACATCGATACTCGTTCGACACGCGTGTCTTCTGTGTCTAATCGTGTCTTAATAAAAAGTAAAAATTTTTTTCCAGACACGTTTGGACACATCTAAGTACCATTACGTGTCAGCGTGTCCAGTCTTATTCTTAATATGTATTATTGAAATGAGTTTAGAAATAATATATATTATTAATTATTAAAACAAAATATATTTTAAATATTTTATATAATTAAAAAATTATAAAAAATAATTAAAAAAATTAATTTATATTTTAATATCAATAAAATACTAAAATATTATTACAATTTATCTAAAAAATATTTTATATTTTATATATATACCGTGTCTCTGTGTCTTATAAGAATTTTAAATTCGCGTATCTGTGTGTCCTGTATCGTATCGTGTCTTCATATTCGTGTTAGTGTCTATACATCATAGCTTGATTTATTAGTTTGATTTAACTATTTATTATCACTTAAAATTGAATTATTATATTAGTATTATACTTTTTGTTACTAATAACTGATTTAAGTATTGATGCCAAATCTTAATATTAACCTTTTTATATTTAAATTTGAATTTTTTTTATTATTTGATTTTTGTGTTATATTTAGATGAGATTAAAAACTTTTAATTTGGATGATGTTACATTTTATCAATTTATATATTTTTAAATGTTTATTTATAATTTTATATATTATTTATTATAATTTAATTATTTCGATTGAACACATATTAAATCACTAAATCAATAATCTAATAATTAGAACGATTTAATAATTGCTTCGGTTTTTAGAACTTTGCGTAAAAGTGAATAATAGAAGAGAATGAAAAAATTTTATTACTTGTTTACATCTAAAGAAAAATAATATTAACATTAAATATATAATACAAAAAAGAAATAAGATTACGCCACCTAACAAAAAGTATGATATACATATTAGAAAATTGTCAAATGTTTGAAAATAATTGTAAGAGTGTCTTGATTGCTCATTTTGAATATTATCAATAGTTAAATGGAAAGCCATTTGAAGAGTTATATGGAGGTAATGCTGGATAATGTTCAAATAGTAAATGGAGTTAAATGTTTAAATATTTTAATTGTATTTACGAGATTTAGAGTAAATGTTTAAATTAGTTTTTTCAAATTTTAAGCATGAGTTAAATTAATTCCATCCTAAATTAACTAACCTACATCATTTTAGTATATAACTCATTATCTGTCTTAACACCATAGATTCATATTGATGTGGATTAATAAGTTCTACAAAAAATGCAATCAAATCGATGTTAATAAAAATGTGAAATATCAACTTGATTTGGAATAAAATTTAAAGGACCAATTTTAGCATATACTCGTTGGTATCATAAATTTTTTACATAAATATGTACACATAAATCTACTTTATTTTTATTTTTTTGGTTATGACAGAAATCTAAAGCTTGAGTGATCTGTATGTAATTTGTCTAAGGCTTGAACGACTTACGTCCCAACCCAGAAAAAGAAAATTATTTTAATTTATTTCAAAAAAGTTCTTCCCTACTTAGTCCCCACCTATACCTACCAATCATAGCTCAACACTTGTCATATAGAAAAGCAAGAGAGAAAGAAACACACATAGCTACCTTTAGAAGGATTTTTTATTTGTGTAATGCAAACATCCATCGCTCTAGCCTCTAATGCATGTAATGTAAAATTGTGTTGCGTTTTTCTTAGCAGGATCTCTATTTCTGTTTATCTTCCTCGTCCTATCAAATTTCAAAGAGAAAGAAAAGAGCGGTTTTGTTTTTTATTTATTTATTTTTCTTTTTGGGACATGGAGATAAAGGATCATCGAGAAGAGGAAAGGGAAGAAGGGAAGGTGAAAGAAGCCATGGCAGTTGACGACGAGGAAGAAAAAGAAGATGACGACGAGGAAGAAGAAGAGGGAGAGGAAGAGGAAGAGGAAGAAGGAACCACAGGTTCGAGTTTGACCATGGAGAGGGTTGCTGTAGCTAAGGAATTCATTGAAAACCATTACAAGGCTCATATGAAACATATCCAAGATCGCAAAGAAAGGTAAATAAAAAATGTAAGAATTTTTAATCTTATTTACAAAAATTATTTTTCAAGTTTTTAGTTTTTTGTTGTTTAATTAATTATTGTCCCTATGAACTATTATGTTAGTGATTATTACATGTATGTCTATTTCTGTTTTATCTCCATCTTCATTTTGTTTAAGGCTTTTTAATTTTTTCCTTTTTTTCTGATACCTATGGTCATTTGAAGTTTTTAATGTAAACGTTAATTTATTTATCTTACTACGTATGTGTTGTTGGATTTGTACATATTTTCAGACATTATCGCTATGTGTTTAATAACATCATAAAATATATATACTTCAATTCAAAATCCTTCTGCCATTAAGCAGATTTTGTTGTATGAATCAATTGATGACATTGAATTCTCTAAATTATTTTGTTGATAAAATTTTGGCTGAAAAAAAAATATTCTTGTTTATTTAACTTTAGTGTTGTTGGCTATGATGTATCAATAACTGGAGTAACATTTAAATATTTTCTAAGGTTTTATTTAAGCCAAGCACTTTAATTTAGATTCCAAATAACATTTAAGGCATTCTGGTTGTGCTATTGTTGTTTGACACCCCAAATTGTTCATATAAAACTTGAGTCTTAGTGTGTCTGAGTATTGTACATCATCAAGAGTCCTGTTTAATTATGAATATTGTGGCCTTACAAGAGGTCCTAGATCAGAAAGGCGCATGCACTTTGCACACAAACACATATCAAAGATGAAATATTAATTTATATATTTAGTGAGCAGACGTGAAACTTTGATTTCAAAATTATGGATTCCAGTATCTCATGTCCTGATAAGCCTATACATTATCTTTGTCATTGTAATTTGTACTCGCCCCAAATTATGGATTTTGTGGCCTTTCAGAGAGTTTTATTTGAGATAGATACAATTCTTGCGGATGCACTCATGCAAGCACAAAGTTATTATAGCTTGAAAGCTGCTACGCATCCAAATTTTTTTAACAATTAAGTCTAATTAAGTTGGTCTAAATCTAATAAAAATCAGTTTTATTAGTGGAACGTGAATACACGCTCTAACTATGTCAACGTTTTGCGTTTCTCTCATCTTTCTCCTTCTGTCTCTTCTTTCTTTTTTGTGTTTCTCCTTTTTCTTTTTCACATTTTCTTTTCTTAGTTTTATTCCTCTCAAGAGAGTAAATCAAAAAAGATTTTGAGAAAATAAAATAAGAAGAAAAAGATTAAGAAAAAAAGATGAAAACGAAAAAAAGACAAAGTGAAAGATGAGAAGGAGAAATTCAAGTAAAACGAAATTAAATGAACCTAAATTAAACTAAGAGACGAACCGAAATTTTTAAGGAATAAAAAATTTGGTCAATATTTAATAGTAGTATTAAGTGAACCTAAGTTAATTTACAAATAAATCGAAATTAGTTCAAATTTGAACAAAAACTTACTAAACAATTACACATGAATAAATTCAGCAAATTCAAGCGAAACGAAACCAAATGAACCTAAATTAAACTAAGAAATGAATCAAAATTTCTTAAGGAATAAAAAATTTGGTCAATACTTAACAACAACATTAAGTGAACCTCAGTTAATTCACAAATGAACCGAAATTAATCCAGATTTAAACAAAAACTAACTAAATAAACACATGAACAAATTCAACAAATTCAAGCGAAACGAAATTAAATTAACCTAAATTAAACTAAGAAATGAAATGAAATTTCTTAAAAAATAAAAAATGTGTTCAATACTTAATAACAATATCAAGTGAACCTCATCAGTTAATTCACAAATGAACCGAAATTAGTTTAAATTTGAACAAAAACTAACTAAACAACCACCCATGAACAAGTTTAGTAAATTCAAGTGAGACAAACCAAATGAACTTAAATTAAACTAAAAATTGAACCGAAATTTCTTAAGAAATAAAATATTTTGTCAATACTTAAAAGCAACATCAAGTGAACCTCAGTTAATTTACAAATGAACCAAAATTAGCTCAGATTTGAAGGAGAAAAAAAACTCAATCATTAACAAAAACACATTGAATTCATTTTTTGGATCCAAAAAAATCTCAAATAAACTAAGAAATGAATCGAAATTATTTAATAATGGCATCAGAGAAAATCCAAACTAATAAAATAGTTAACAAAATGTTGGTATTGTTGGTGATGACGATAACGAAAAAGGAAAAGAAGAAGAGGACGACGCAGCATCAGAAAAGAAGAAGAAGAATAACTTGCATGCACAAATTTAAAAAAAGAAGAAGTGACGGCAGTGAACGTGCACGCGTAAATTTAAAATGACTTGGATGTAGAGATTTATTTTTATAACTTATTGACTATCCTAAGTTATTTTATATACAGCAAAAAAAAAGCTTACATCTAAGATATGGATCTTCTGAATTTTCTGAATTTTTTCTCATAATTAATCTTGTAAAATGCGATCTCAGATGGTACAAAAATTAATTGAGACCAAAAAAATTTATGTGAGAGAAACTTTGTGAGATCATACTACATGATCAATTGTGAAAAAAAAATTGAAAAAATTTATTTTTAGTGTTAGTATTCAAGTTATTTGCACCGAGTTCTTCTTTTATGTTCTCACTTTTCACATTTTTGTTTATAAAATATTGAAATAGATAGCACTGAAAATAAAAATAAATACCAAACAGAATCTTAGTCTTCTAATTTTTCTAATTTTTATAATATGCAGGCGTTTAGTACTAGAAAAGAAGCTAGCATCTTCTCATGTACCAGAAGAGGAACAAATCAATCTATTAAAAGATTTAGAGCGAAAGGAGACGGAGTATATCCGATTAAAAAGAAACAAAATATGTGTTGATGATTTTGACCTTCTAACAATTATTGGCAGAGGAGCCTTTGGCGAGGTAGATATATACACAATCTACTATTTGATAAAAAAATAATTTAAGTAACAGTTTCCATGTACAACTTGCTTGTGTAGGTAAGACTCTGTCGGGAGAAGAAATCAGGTCACATATACGCCATGAAAAAGTTGAAGAAGTCTGAAATGCTCCGTAGGGGACAGGTAAAGTTTCATAAATTTCATGTTTTCATTTTTCAATTTCTTTTAGAATAATTATCCGTAGTATGTACATTTCCATCTTAATTAGGTTGAGCATGTTAGAGCGGAAAGGAATGTACTTGCAGAAGTTGCAAGTGAGTGCATTGTGAAGCTCTATTACTCTTTTCAAGATGATGAATACTTATATCTTATAATGGAGTATTTACCTGGTGGTGATATAATGACTTTGCTTATGAGAGAGGAAATTTTGACCGAAACTATGGCCAGATTTTACATTGCGCAAACTGTTTTGGCAATAGAGTCTATTCATAAACACAATTACATTCATCGGTTTGTATTCTTATATTTTCATCAACTGCACATTATGATTCTATCCTTAAAAGCATAATTTGTAAATATACATCTTCTTTTTGTTTTCTATAGAGACATAAAACCTGATAACCTTCTATTGGACAAAAATGGTCATATGAAGCTCTCTGATTTTGGTCTTTGCAAGCCACTTGACTGTTCTAATTTATCATCTATAAATGAAAATGAAGTTCTGGATGATGAGAACTTGAATGATACCATGGATATTGATGGATCCAACCCAAATAAAAGAAATGGAAGGCGCTGGAAAAGTCCCCTTGAACAACTTCAACATTGGCAAATGAATCGGAGGAAGTTGGTATTTCCTTATGTCTTATTTCTTATACCTTGTTAATGACAATAGCCACATGTTAGTAACACATTCATTTCATGGCAGGCATTTTCCATGGTTGGTACTCCGGACTATATTTCTCCCGAGGTGCTACTAAAAAAAGGCTATGGTGCAGAATGTGACTGGTTTGTTTTTATTTGCTTTTCTGCTTGCCTTTCTTTTCAACTGCATCTATCCAATTTTTTGACCTAGTAACTTTTTATTTTGATGTGAATAAATCATAAGTTTGCAATGCCTTTTTAAGTTAGCTTCTATATAGCCAAATTTTGCTTATAATATTTACACAATAAGTCTAGTCCCCAGCTGCATTGTCTTTGATTGGTGATGGTGAAAATTTTTGTTTGGATTCAAATTAAATTGGTTATAAGTCACCAAAAAAAAAATTAAATTGGTTATATTGTTGTAGCAACTCCCAACTCAACTTCCACGATCAAATTTAAAAAGGTGAAAATCTGCTTGAGAAATTAAAAAACTCTTTATCTCGTTATAGTAATATTCCAAATCCAGATTTCCAATCAAATTTGAAAATTATCACAAATTCAAAGCCAAATTGAAAGTTTTAGCTCCGGATCATCTTCCAAGAATGCGCAATCCTAATTGACTATGAGTCTATGAGAATTGGGTTGTTAATTGTAAGCAACTAAACTAAATCAATCAATAAAGTAACCTAGCAATTAGGAAAACCAAAAATGACAATTATATTAAAAGCAACATAAAACATCTAGAAAAAGAAAATTATCAAATTCAATTACTAAAAGAGCATTGTGTCACGTTTTTGAATACACTCTAATGTCACTGTACCTAATGTCACTGTACCGGTAGTTGAACTCAGTCAACTTTTTAAGTTAAGACCAATTTAGATGAATCCCCAATATTTAACAAAACAAAACTTAAAATACAAAAAAATGTAAGAGAAAGAAAGCTTTAGTAGAAATAGTACTTTCCTACACAAGTATTTGTTAGAGAACTTACATACTCATCACAGAACTCTCAATTCTAATTTATAGTCATCTACCTACTAAACGAATAGTTATGATTAAATCTAATTGACAGTCTATATTGATCATCTAGAATTTTTATTACAAATATCTTACATACTATATTTCTCTAAATACTTTTAAATTCTTCTAAACTAATCTTTATATTTCTATACTTATTTACGTTCTTCTAGAATATTCTATCATTTTTCAGAATTTTTTTAATATTTTTTAGAATTTTCTAAGATTTTTTAAAACACTCTCAAATATTATATAAATACCATTAAATATAACATTATAAAATTTACTATGGCAGTTAGCTAGATTTAATCCTTAAAATTGTTTATCCTTGTCCTAAGCTAAAGTAAATATGATAAATAAGAGAGCTGTCCATATTGGTTAACCTTTTTTTTTTTTGGTTGTATATTGGTTAACCTTTAACTACAATTAATTATCCTAGTTCACGTAGTCCTAACCATTTAACCAAGGGAATTCCGTAGGTGGGATAGTGTTATGAAGACCAACATAAATTCATCTCTTTTACGAGTAAAGTATTGTTTTTGTCCCTAACGTTTGAGGTAAGTTTTCTAAAGTTATTTTTAATATTTTAATCGTCCTATTTAAGTCCCTAATGTTTCAAATTGACTCAATATTGTCCTGCTGTTAGGGATCCGTTAACAGAATTGACGGCAGAACAAAATTGAGACGATTTTGAAACGTTAGAGACTTAAATAGGACGAAAACGTTAACGTTAGGGACAAAAACAATACATAGAAATAAATTTTAATTTTATCCTTCAATAATATCAATTTTTTACTATACATAGTATTCAATTATTTTTTAATCACATCTAAGTAAATTATATTTAATCATATTACTTTCATTCTAAATAAATTAATTTTTTTATAATTTTACTCTTAAAAAATTTTTAGTTATCATAAAATGTTTGTAAAATGACTAGTATATAAACTTGCGAAAAAAATAATATATATACAATAAAATATAAATTATACCTTTTGTCTTTAATGTATCAAAATTCTTTAAAATTATGAAAAATAAATTTATGGGTAAAGTATACTTTTTGTCCCTGAAATTTGCTAAAAGTTTCAAAAATATCCCTAAGTTTTGATTTGTTTCAATTTTGTCTATTAAGTTTTCGATTTGCATCAATTTTACCCTAATTACTAATTTTCTGATAATTAATATTTTTCTTTCCATATATACCCCTCCCTTATACCTATCATCATCACAATTCTCTGTCTCTCTTTTCATCCTCACCGTCAACTCCACCACCATCATCATTATTGAGCAACCACCCTCAACCTCTTCCTTCATTGTCGCCGGCCAAATCCCTCATTCTCCTTTTTTCTCTTTTCTTCTCCGACTCTCCATCTCCATCACCACCATCTCTGTTGAGCCCCATTCTCAATGACCACCACCCTTTTTTTTTCGCGAAAACCAGCACCACCGAAACCATCACTCTTCCTCCTTCTCTGTTAGTAAACCCAGCTTAAGAAAAAAATCACAACACAAGATCAAAGAACCACAACCACTAATAATAATGAGAAGAAGTTTGAGTGCCAATACTGTTTGAAGGAATTTGCAAATTTATAAGCACTTGGTGGGCACCAAAATGCTCACAAAAAAAAGGATGAAAAAGAAAAGGTTGTAATTTCAAGCAAGGAAAGCCACCATAAACTACTATCTTCAACATCTTAATTTCCCAAACAAAAATCATCATGATTTTTCTTACTATAATCATAATCATAATAACAATAACACACCTTAGTTCTATGATCCTTCTTCTTACAATTACTATTCTGACTTCACAGTTTGTGAAAAATCTCAAAATAGTTTCAACCCCAATAATTAAGATTCAAACTTTTTGGTCGAAAAAGTATTCAATAGTAATTGGTATTCATCTCTACCATCATCATATCAAGCTACTGCTTCTTCACAGCAAGATTCTTGCATATTCAATTTATCTAATACTAGTACAGATAATAATAATAATAATAATAATAATAATAATAATAATAATAATAATAATAATAATAATAATAATAATAATAATAATAGTGCTTACAACATCTTCAAGCCTTGCAACTTTCTTGATTCTTCAAATCATCAAAAACAAAGCCATAGTAGTAATAACAAAGCTTTGGATCTTCAATTAGGGTTCAATTTGCAGTCAAATACAAGAGGGGCCTAATTTATTAGTATTATTATTGATTAGGGTATACATGATATATACATGAAAAGATAGGAAGCTGGGTTTGCTAATAGAGAAGGAGGAAGGGAGATGGCTTCGACGATGCTGGGTTTCCGCGATGAAGAAGAAAAATGGTGGTGGTCTTCGAGAATGGAGCTCAACAGAGATGGTGGTGATAGAGATGGAGGGTTGGAGAAGAAAGGAGAAAGAAGGAGAATGAGAGGTTTGGCCGGCTACGATGAAGGAGGAGGTTGACAGTGTAGTTCAATAATGATAATGGCAATGGAGATGATGGTGAGATAAAAAGAGAGAAAGAAGGAGAGACAGAGGATTGTGATGGTGATGATGATGATGATGATAGTATAAGGAGGGGGTATATTTGGAAAGAAAAATATTAATTATCAGAAAATTAGTAATTAGGGTAAAATTGATGCAAATCGAAAACTTGATGGACAAAATTGAAACAAATCAAAACTTAGGGATATTTTTGAAACTTTTAGCAAACTTTAAGGACAAAAAGTATGCTTTACCCTAAATTTATTTAAAATGAAAGTAATGTGATTAAGTATAATTTACTTAGATGTAATTAAAAAATAATTGAATACTATGTACAATAAAAAATTGATATTATTGAAAGATAAAATTAAATTAAAATTTATTTTTTATATTGTTTTTGTTCCCAATGTTTTCGTCCTATTTAAATCCCTAACGTTTTAAAATCGTCTCAATTTTGTCTCGCTGTCAATTCTGTTAACGGATCCCTAATGGCAGAACAACATTGAGTAAAATTTGAAATGTTAAGAACTTAAATAGAACGATTAAAATGTTAGGGACAACTTTAAAACTTACCTCAAACGTTAGAGATAAAAACGATACTTTACACTCCCTTTTTATTTATCACCAATGAAAATTAATCGGGACTCAAAATCACCTCAATTCATAATGCTAAGCTAAGAATATAAATCTATTCAATAACAACTAGAAGTATTTTAACAAACACTTAGCACACAGAATCAAAACATAACTTGCAAATAAATAAAATCTAAATCTAAGATAATCAAATTTGCAATAAACATAAAAGCAACTCCAACGAACATAAATTTACAATTCCCAAAAAAAAATCATTCATTATTCATTAATTCTAAATTAAGATTCAAACATAAAGCATTCATTACATAAGGTAGGAAAAAAAACACAAGAGTGCAAAACAAATGAAATTGAGGAAATGATTGAATCTTGAAGTCTTGAACTCAAATTGAAATAAAATCTAATCTAAGGCTATATAAATTTTTTTTAGATAGTAGAAGAAGCTTCTTTCTCTAAAAATACAAACTACATAATAAACTATCAAATTCGTTTTTGATTTCTTAACATGCTGATAAAACTATCTCTTATTTTTATTAATGATAAAAATATCTTCAAAACATTTTAAAACGTGACAAAAGTACTCCATATTAAATATATATTTTTAAAATATATTTTAGAAATTAAATTTTAATGTGATTTTTTACAAGTATAATTAAAAAATGAGACTTTTTATTTTAAAATTTTGATAATTTTAGCTTAGTAGATTTTTTTGCAATTTATTTTTCTTCATGACCAAGAAAAAATGAAAAAAAATATAGAGATTGAATTTTTATTTGAATTTTTTATATTTATTCTAAATAGTTATTCAAATAAAAAAAATAATATTTTTTAGTTTTTTTTAATCATATTTTATAATATTTTAAAGATATTTTTGTTATTATCAAAAGTGAAAAATATATATGATAGCGTATTAAAAAATTGGGAGTGGTTTTGGTGGTTTATTCCAAACTAAAAACATAACTTAAAACCTAATTAATACAACTCCTTTTACTACTATGCCCCTTTGATTTCCACTTCTTATATCCTTTAGAAGCCGGTGCATTAGGGTCTTTTTGGGTCCAAACGCGAGCTCACGTGCTTCACTAACGTACCATGCAATTTTACTGCCGCATACGTAGTTACACTTTATCTTAATTTATCCTAAAATAATAACAAACACATCAAAATGCCATATAAATAATAAAATTGTGGCAAGAATTCATGAAATTTGTCACCAATCACAATAGAAAACAAGAATCAGAAATAAAGGCAATTAAATACAAAAGGTATAGAGAAATTAAAGATATCAGAATTTCTTAAATTTTCAGTTGATCTCATAAAATTGGGTTCTATCAATTAGTCACACTATATCGTTAAACTAAGTTCTATAGATAAAAAAAAAAATAAAGATCGTGAATTCATGCAAGCAATAAAAATATCTTGACCTTGTCATGTTTGTGTGCTTAAGTTTTACGAGCATATACTAATTAAAAGTCATCTTTGATAATGGAAGAAAACACACATGCTAATGAAAGTCTTTCTATCCAATTTTAATAAGTTCTCTTTTTTTTTTTTATATAATATACATACAATCCACATACATGGATCATTAAGAAAGAACTGAATCATTATGAATTGGATAAGTATATCCATTTCAGTATACAAAATTATTTGCTAACACAAAGTATGGATAAAAATGTTTCATTTTCATTTCCATATTTATTTTCCTTTTTTTAAATGATTTTTTTTATATTTCATGAAGGTATTAACTTTTGTATTAGCTTCTACCTTGAAACGTGTCATGTATTCCTTGTAAATAAATGTCTTCATTATAATAGTAATATTTTTTTCTAAATAAAGTGATTAAGTTTTTCTTTGATACAGGTGGTCTCTTGGTGCTATATTGTATGAGATGCTTATTGGTTATCCTCCATTTTATTCTGATGACCCTATAACAACATGTAGAAAGGTTTTATATTTTTTTCCAGTTGTTCTTTCTTTTCTTTTCAACTATATTTTGTTGTCACAAGATGAGTTATAGATGTAAACTCTCACACTATATGACAAAGAAATAACATTGATATTATAAAAAAAAATTTAATTTGATTATAATTTAGAATAATAATTGGTTTAATAAGTAATGAAATAAACATAATTCTCTAAAAGTAAAAGGCAACCACAAAACATCTGGTTCTTTAATGAAAATTGCTTTGCTTGTGAGAGTTTTTTTTAGTTAAAGAACTCTTTGGAGATTTGATTTGAATCACCATCATAAATGCTTACAGCATTTATCTAGTTTGTGATATTTGCTAATATATGAAGATAGTCATATTCTGCACAAAATAAATTGGCTAATAATTGTTTTTCAAATGAGTTTTGTATATCAAAGGTGCATGATGTGTAAAAAGAAAAAGAGGTGCATGACTTAATGGCATAATATTAAATTAAACTCTGTTAAATAATAAATAATATTAAATTAAATTCTGTTGAACAATATAACCAGAATATTTTCTCTAGATCAAATATAATTTTTGTCTTTACTATTTGTCAAAAATTTTAAAATTATCCTTAACATTTATTTTGTATCAATTTTACAGCTAGTTTTTAAAAAGTAATTAATTTTACCCTCTACTAAAATTAATAATTTTTATTCTCATGATACCCATCGTTATATCATCATTTTCCAATCTTCACCATGTTATATTAATTTGGATAGAAGAATAAAATTGCTTACCTTAAAAAATATTAGGCACAAAATTAATACAAATTAAATGAGAGAAATAATTTTAAAATTTTTAATAAACATTAAGGACAACAATATACTAAAACCTTTATAATTAAGCTCGTTTGGTTTAGTGGGTAACTTATGCATGTAGTACTCCATTGATCAGCGACAAACTTTTAAAAGGAACTCAAATTCGCGATAAATTAATCATTAGCCTATTGAATTAGAAAATATCGTAAATAAAAAACTTTTATGTTTTTTTCTTGTGTGCTTTATTTATTAAATATTTCAATAAACTAAGAAATAAACATTCATTATTCATGGGCATGTAATCTATTTTAATTTATTCATTGTGATGCTAAAGTATTTATTTATTACCCAGTTATTTTCACTAGTACTAATGGTAATAATATAAATTAATGCTTCTTTTTTTTTTTTTTGGCTTCGGTGTTGAGTGTTTTCAGATTGTGCATTGGAAAAATCACTTAAAATTTCCAGTTGAGATAAGGTTGAGTCCAGAAGCAAGGGATCTAATATGTAGGTTACTTGTTGATGCTCCACAAAGGCTTGGTACTAATGGAGCGTATGAAATTAAAGTGTGTAAAATGTATTTTTTATTTTCTCTCCCTTACTCTCTACTATACAAAATTACAATATTCCCTAACAATATTGTGGTTCTGAATTGACCAGGCTCATCCTTGGTTCAAAAATGTTGAATGGGATAGGCTTTATGAAATGGAGGCAGCATTTATACCACAGGTCGATGGAGAGCTTGACACTCAAAATTTTATGAAATTTAATGAGGTAAAGTATGTTTATTTAAGAATTCTTCTTTTCTAATTGATTTGTCCTCTTTCATCTACGCCGTAGCAACATTTTGCATTGAGTTTACTAATAGATTAAGTTAGGGATAAGAACTATTTCGGTATAAAAATTGAGTAAAATTAAAATTGTCTTTAAAGTTTTATTAAGTTTTAATTTTTTTATAGATTTAATTAATTTGTGTTTTAAGTATACATTTTAAAAATATAATAATAATAATTTTTAATATTTTTAATGTATTCAATACAATAAAAATATTAAATTTTATAATAACTTTTATAAAACCTTATTTTTAATAGTATGTTGTTTTTGAGCCGCAAAATAGCAAAATTTTTCTTTTATTTTGGATAATTTTATCCTTATATTTATTGCTCTTAATATGAAATTAAAAAATAAATAAAAAATAATTTATGCAATCACAATTAGGGTTGGCAATATATACCCTACTAGCAGGTATCCAATCCGTACTAACCCGTTTAGGTAGGATTGTCTCCCCGACTCGCTGTGGGTAGGATAGGGTGCAGTGCAAGTTTACTTACGGATAGGATAGGGTACGGGTTCAAGGTATATCCTGCTCTATCCTACTCACACATCTAATATATTATATAATATATATGTAAAAATTATATATGTACTGAAGAAAGTGAGTATTAAATTTATAATTTTTATTCTTATAAAAATTTAAAATAACTACTAAACTAGTTTATGATCATATTATTTGTAATTTATGTTAGATTTTTTTAAGATTTTGTTGTTTTTAATTTTAATTTAAACTTAATTCTTTATTTTCTATTTTATTAATAAATATGAAATTTGGAATAGTTGAATTTTATATTTGTTTAAAATTTTTTTATTTTTTTTCGAATAGGGTCAGATAGGGTAGAATTTAAAACTTTAGAATGTGGATAGGATAGGCGTTTTTTATTTTGATATATATATGTTGCATTCTTATTTAGGTTTTTTTATTTATATTTTCTGGAACCTTTGTATTGTTTGTTTTCTCCATGTATGATTATGTATTATTAGCTACAATTATGACATGGTTATAGTTATGTCAATATATAGGTTGAAGCAGAACAACCAAAACCAACTAGAAGCGCATCAGGACCGATCAGAAAAGTATGTACTTTATTTACTTGAAAAAGTAGCAGTCTTTACTTTTCAATAGCCAAGTAATTAACAAGGAGTGACAATTCCATATCCTTTAGAATTTGTCAACATAATATTCTTCACTATTTTTAATATAGAAAGGTTTTATTAAAAGAAATTTTTTTTAAATATATTTATTACAAAAAATACTTCAAACTATTACAAAAAAAATATTTTAGTCAATCCCTATTAAATTTATCCTAAAATATTTGTTGCATGCTAAATATACGTTAATTTATGGTGGATGATTCATTAGAATCCTTTATGATGATATATTATTGTTGTATTCTCTTACGCTACAGAAATTGTTAACTCCTCAAGATCTCAGTTTTGTTGGCTATACATATAAAAATTTTGCTGCTATTAAGGGAACACGCCATTCTATTGGTATATTTTTCCTTCTAAAGTAATTATCTTCCCTTGTACCAATTGTCATCAGACAAAGATTTATTATAATACTGTATCCATATTTTGTTATTTTTTTTCTTTTTGTATTTTAAGTTACAATGCATGAAAATTATGTTAATGGGATGGAAGATCTAATTTTTATTTGGACTTTCTTGATAGTTTTATGTCAATAATTTACATTAATTAATAAAATTAATTAAAGAAAAAATTTTAAATGGTCCTAATAATTACTTCGAGAGACAACGAGACCTTTGACATAAAATTCGGTTCCTAAACTTTATTTTTATAAAACTGATTAGTTCCTGTGCTAAAAAAATTAATGTTATTTTTTCTGCATAAAAATTGATCAGTCCAAAAAAATATCAAATGTTGAATCGGATAATTTTTTTGGTCAAAAATATCGTAATCATTTTAAGATAATTTTCAGGACCGATACTCAATTAATTATAATGCATCCTCTTGGAATCAGATGAGTGTACACACATTCACACAACACCCCCTCAAAAAGTTAATATGATATAACTACTTTTGATGCACTTATGAATATTTGTGGTAATATATTACAAATGAAGATAAAATTGTGAATCGTTAGATAGTTTAATATATTTAAGTAAATGTGTTTGACTAAACTATCTAATATTTTATAATACTATATGTCTTTATGTAAAGATATCTGATTTTCGTTAAAATATCTACTTTGTTTTATGTTTTATCTTCAATTATTGTCTTTCCTTGGCATAAAACTAATGGATATTGTACTTCGTTTATCGAACTGTAACAGATATGTTGTCTTTGTCAACCCCACAACGCACATCATCCATTGACTCTACACAAAGTAATGAACCTAAATTTGATTATTACACTTTAGGGTGTATTCACTTAGAGGGTAAAAGTCAAGGTGAATTTTCTATTTATTTTTTTAAATAGTTCCTAACATACCCATTTTTGTTGAAGGTGATTCTGCAATTGACTATTCCACATGATATAGTCAATGGACATAGCAAGGAGATTCCGTAGTTGACTATTTTTGCACTGTGAAAAATGAGTGCTCTTCATCATGAATATGTGAACGTCTTTCTTCCATGTATATATGCTTATTTTGTATAACAAATAGATTAATCTTCTTCGATGATGATGCTTGGTTAGCATGTTTTATTTGTCAACCGGGTTTGCCACAGTTTCATTACCAACAGCATTAATATAATGTACTTTAGTGTACAAGGGTGTTTTGAAGTAGCAAAGGTATATATATATATATATATATATATATATGAGTTAGAATCAAATGATGATGCTGGTGTCAATTTAAGTAATTTTACACCATTGAATAATTTTTTGTTCATGTAATTTTATAAAAAATCAATCTTGGATTAGAAACGTATATGTTACAGAGCATCTGCTAATCCAAAATTATTTGTTATACTTTTTATATACTTGAAAATCAACATTATATTTGTTCAAAATATGCAAAAACAAAGTGTTCTTCAGTTACATGATTATTGATGTTCAATTTTGGTGAAATTTGGTATAGATGATTTTCATGACATATTATATAATTTAATAGTTTGATCGATAAAATGTATATTCTATGTGGCGTAATTTATTTAAGTTGACCCAATAATGGTCATTTGATCCTAATTAACTAGGGCATGAGACATGACCGCTAGTGGCTAAGTTGGCAACGAAACATTATACAATCACTTGTGAATTCTTGTGCATTCTTGTTTATATTTACTTGGTGTGTGCAATCAGTATTATTTGCTACCTCCAAAACATCTCAAATTGAATTTTAACGTTTACTCAAATATGTGTTATACTAAAAACCATTTCCTTAAGTAATAATATAAACAAATTAGGTAAAATCTAAATTTGAAAAAGTATGCACTTAAAAGTAAAAAAATTTTGAAAATTAAGTCTAACTAAACAATCTACCATGAAAGTAGATTACAACATAATAGCCTACTTTAGAAGAAGAACTTTATTGTTCTATATGAAAAAAGTTTAAAAGTGCAAAAATTCTTACCTCACAAATGCGTCCTAGTAAAATATGTGTTGGCTCAAATCTTTAAAAATGAACATATTCAACAAGAAAAATTATTTTGGGAGTAGCTTCTCTCATTCCCTACAAGTAGAGTATAAAACTACTATTTGTATTTTTTTCTTTATACTTATTTTAAGGAATAATGTGACAATGATAGAAAAGGGTATTCAACAACTCTTAGTGATGTCAAGACTTTGGAATCTTGATCAAGTGATCAAGAGCGAAAATAAAAAGACAAAGAACAAGATAAATTTGAGAGATTTTTCATTATTCTCTTCATTCCGTGAGTTCTCTAATATATGGTACAAAAGAAAAATAATATGTAATCTAGGAACATATATTTTATATTCATATTTATATTACATTCTTAAAAAATTGAAAAAAATAAGTTCACACTCCATAGAAAATCATATGTGGACCAAATCTCAAGAACAAGAAAGCTTTTCGAACTTAAGTGGTTAAGTTTTTAAACATTTTAATATCCTATAAACAAGTTGGGATTTTCGAACTTTATATTAATCTTATAAAATGATCAAATAGTGATCTCTAGTTTTGAGAAGATTCAGAAAGAAGTTGGTGTATAGCCAATTTAAGTTACTGCTTAGTTCAAAAAAGTCTTAAAAAAAATATCTAAAGTTTTTAAGTTGGTAAATATATAGTTAATCTAAGTCATTGATTAGTCTTAATAAGACTTAAGAATAGAATATCTAAGTTTATTATATTAGTAAAGAGTCAATTTGAGTCATTGACTAGTTTTAAAAAGGTATAATAAAAGAATAGTTAAGGTTTTTAAACTAGGTTGTGGTCTACTCTAAGTCAATATGTTTGCTTATGAAGGCTTAATGCATATAATAATATTTAATTGTAGACTTATACAATTAATAGAACTCTTAAATTTTTTTGAGAACTGGATGTAAGCATTTTGAGTCAAGGTAATATATATTGGATGTGTACATCTTCTGAATCTTACCTCTTTCATTTTGAGCATAACATTTATATTCTATTAAAAATTTTTCTTTAAATATGTTTCATGTATGTTCTATAGCTATCTCAAATGTGCTATCAAACTGATCTAAAGTCTACTATGACCTTAGAAGTCTTTTTTTTAATTTGTAATTTGGAGATCTCAAAAACTATTTTGAAAGAATCTTAAGTTGTTCTTTAGAACTTCTCATAAATCTCAGATATCACTGTCTTATAAATAATAATTTCATGAGTCATGACGTTTTAATTTACATACAAAAGATCTCATAAACTATATGTTAACTGTGACACTTTATTACCCTGAGCCTTATTTCATGTTGTAAAGCAAAGAATAAAAAAGTGCCACGACATGTGTAAAGCTCATATAATATTCTATATAGAAAGAACTAATAATACTAGAAGTCCGATGAAAAATTACAGCTCAAAACAGAAATAAAAAAACACAAAGCGTTCACATGATAACTACAATTGTAGAGGCACAAGATACAACATAATACAATAGTAATCAAGATAGATATATGTAAGTATGATAGTCAAAAGAACCCTAACCGTAGCCCGCAGAGTTTAGGCCGACTAGTTACATATAGACAATACAGAATTTTTGAGTTAAAACAGCATATACAACTTATCTCTCAAATCAAGACTCTAAGGCAACAAAGATACAAAATTGAGAGTATATCTATGACAAAGTAATCTAAAATACAAAAGGGTGATAAAAGATCCTCCGTTCCGTCACCATCTCGCAACTCACCAAGGTGGGTTATGACCTGCATAAAAAAAAAAAACAACAACAATATATGGTATTAGAAAACTGCTTTTTTTTGGAAGCCTTCTGAAACCTCTGAGAATATGGCATTTTTGGCTTGTATTCAGGAGCCTTTGGCAAGGTGGGATAAGTGTCAAGAGAATCAGGGAATGGGTTTGTCTGCACACTTAGGAGGGGCGTGCTCCACTTTTCCACTTCTCCACTTCCCCGACAACAGTGCCAAAAACTTGGTGCGGAATTTATAACCCACAAACTAACTGGCAAGTACACCAGGTCGTACCAAGTAATACCTCAGGTGAGTGAGGGTCGATCCCATGAGGATTGATGGACTAAATAACAATAGTTGATTAATTTACTTATTTAGACAAGTAGAAAATGGTGTTTGAGAGTTTAAAAGCATTAACAGTAATTTTAGAATATCAGAAAGCAAGCAGTAAACAGGTTGAGAAAACAATATAGAGAAGGCAGTTAAGGCTTCAGAGTTATCTATTTTCCGGATTGACTTTTCTTGCTAACTATTTTAATCATGCAATATTTAATTCATGGAAAACTATATGTGACTAGACCTTAATTCCTTAGACCTTTCTAGTCTCATCTAATTCTAATCAACTGCCAATTCCTTGGTCAATTAATTCCAATTAGAGGGTGAAATTCAATTCTAGTTTATATGCCACAGAAATCCCAATTATCCAAATATAAGAGGAATATATGTCACGTATCTCGTTAATTACAAATAATTAGAATTTAGGAGAAATTGTTTTCAAGCTGTTGTTCAAGTAAAGAGCTTTTTCAAGTTATACAAGAACTCAATTAGAAAGAGGGTCATACTTTCGTTCCACCCAAATTCATAAGATAAAGAACAAAAATAATTCATAAATTATAAATCAGTACATGAATTAAAATAAAAAAACAATAGAATCAATCTATATAAATAGACAGAGCTTCTAACCTTAACAGTGGAGGTTTAGTTGCTCATGGTTTAGAGAGAAAAACTATGATTCAGGTAAACTGTAATTTACATTATCAAAAATGGAATAATATATCCCAGAAGAGAAGTTTCTTTTCTCTTTTATATCTAATCCTAATTAATTTAAAATCTAATTTCTAAAATTAAAATAATATCTTTTCCTATTTTAAAATAAAATTTAAATTTAATCCAGAATTAGTTATAGCAATCAGCATTTTTCTGCATGTGGCGCATGTCACGCGTACACGTCGATGGTCTTCTTTGCGTGTTACGCGTACATGTCAGGTACGCGCACGTGTCGCTGTGCAACTTTCCAAATTACGCGCACACGTCAGGTACGCGCACGCGTCGCTTCTCACTGGTCATCTCCTTCAGCCTTGGCCAAATTGGTGGAATAGGAGTGTGGACTATTATATTATATATTGTTGGAAAGCTCTGGAAGTTAGCTTTCAAACGCCACTGGAATCACATCCATTGGACCTTTGTAGCTCGAGTTATTTAGGTTTGTGTGCAGAGAGTTCAGGGTTGACAGCATCATTCGCCTTCTTCTCTTCTTCTGCAGAAACTCTATCAAATCCAGTCGAATGCTACCTAAAATAAACAGAATTGCACAAGACTCAAAGTAGCATCCATAGTGGGTAAAAGATAATTAATTCTTGATTAAACTCAACAAATTAAATACAAATTCACTAGGAAAAGATAGGAAAGATGCTCACGCATCAACGCACACGCCTGTGCGTCTGCACAGGTGTCCGCACATGACTTCATTAAAAAAGCACATGACATGCAATTTGAGGGCTTTGGAGGCCCATTTTTAAAGTCTCTTAGCTCATATTGGAGGGGGAATGAAGGAAAGAACATAGCATATCATTAGTATAGTTTAGGAGTAGGAGTAGAAGGTTTTTAGTTTTAGTATTCTCTAAGTTTTTTATCATCTCTACTAGGGTTTCTATTAGGGTTTTACATTCAAAGCACCATTTCCATTTTTGATCTTGGATTTTACTAATCTCATTGTAAGTATTCTCTTGTTATTACTCTTTATAGTTACATTGTCATTGCTCTTTCTTCTAATTCAAGTTAAAGTTCAATCTTACGTCCCTTTTGCAATTTCAATTCCTTGTTGATGAATTTGATGTTTGATATTTGTTCTATGCTTTCTTATATTATTCTTATTGATTGAGATCAATTGTTGCTTTTGGTTCCAAGTCTTTTCTCATTTTTCTCATGTTTAAGCTTTTTGCCCACCAAGTGTTTGACAAAATGTCAAACATGATTTTAGGCTAAATTTTTGTCTCTTGGCTTGGGTAAATTGAGCCATTGGGTTCCTAGAGTTGGAATGCCCAATATTTAGTGTCAATTCTCGGATTGTTAATTGTTCTTGTTACCACTAACGCTAAGTTGTTGCTGAGGCAATTAGCAAGCAATTTAGGATTTGTGGGTTAAGAATACTTATGCTCATTTAACTTACCTTCCGATGTGAGGGTTGATCAAGTGAGACTAATCCATCATAATTGTCATAGTTGTGGTTCCAACAAGGAAAGGATCCTTAGCTCACTCCAAGCCAAGACCCCTTTTTATGCTTTCAATCCTTCATATATTGCCATGTTAATCTCTTTCATACTTTACTTGTTTATATTACATAGTCGGTTCTTTAATTTCTTTATTAATTTAATCATTACAATTTTGCATGTTCTTTTATTGCTTTATATGGTCATTTCTTCATTGACAACCCCTTGATCCCTACAACCGGAATTTGCACACTCGTTGCTCTCAAGTGATTCCTTGGGAGACGACCCGAGAGTCAAATACTCTTGGTTTTAAATTGGTTTTGATTTGTGACACATCTTGTGAACTTCCAATTTGACCGGTGACCAATTGTTGGGTTGGGAACTATACTTACAGCGCCAATTCTAATTTTGAGAAAAATTCCTAACCCGCTTTCGGTTGTCGTCAAATTTTGGCGCCGTTGCCGGGAAATTCACTTTAAGTGCAATGAGTGCTGTGATTTTGGTTGTATAAATATGTGAATAGTGTAAATAGTTGATTTTTGGTTTGCTACTTGGCATTAATTGTAGATACTACTTTCCTTTTTTTAGTTAGTTTTAGTAATTGTAGATTGTTAAGTTAGTTCTTGTTTACTTGCCCACTTTTGTTTTGCTTTTCATAATTGCATGCTTTTATTGTCTCCTCAGTTCACGATCACTTTCAGACCCGAGCTTGGCCACTTTGATCCAAAAATTGAAAGAACTTTAACTCGTATAAGTCAAGCTCGCCGCCAGCTAGCTTTTGTGAATAGTGAATCAGGTTCCCTTGAGGATCACTCCCATTCACTATCACCGCCAATCCGTGACCATTATTCTTCAATCAACAAGGAGACTCTATATTCATCTGTGGAGAGTACTGAATTATCTTTGAGTGACTTTAGGTGACACCGTCATGGTGGACCCACCTCGAAGGATCACCTTGAAGGAAGCCGGAGCTCCCGATCTTAACTTGCAACCGCTTCAGATTTTATGTCCGGCCTTGGACCCAAATTTCGAGCTTAAGTCCGGCATAATTAACTTGCTCCCCAAATACAATGGACTACCTAGGGAAGATCCTCTGAAGCACCTTAAGGATTTCCAATTTGCATGTGCAACTGCGAGAAGACATGGGGCGGATGAAGCTGCGGTGTTGGTCTTCGCTTTCCCTTTCTCTTTGGAGGGAAAAGCGAAGGAGTGGTTTTATACTCAGCCGGGTGAAGTTAGATCCAATTGGGACTTATTGCGAAAAGAATTTTTGGAAAAGTTATACCCTCCCCAGAAAACAGACAAGCTGCCAAGAGAGATCTCTACTGGAAAAGATTCAAGAAGTTGTTGGAGGCTTGCCCTCACCACCGGATTGATGAGTTAGTTCCGATCAGTTATTTCTGTCAAGGAATGTACCACGAAGACAAGCTTCTCCTAGATGCCGCGAGTGGAGGGTCATTGACAAAAAACAAGACCGATGCAGAAGCATGTGAAGTTATATCGGATCTAGCGGACTCAACTCAACACTCAAGGGCAAGGAGTCCACAACCAAAAGCCTTGCGTGAGGTTTCTCCCTCCAGAGATGCAATTTTAACTAAGACCCTCGATGAGATGACGATTTTGTTGAGGCAAATCACCCAAGGGCAACAAATCCCTCAAGCTTTGATAAATGCTCCACCCCAACCTCCACGGATAGAAGGACCATCAAGGATATGTAGTGTTTGTGCTTGTAATACTTATTACACCGATGAGTGCCCTCAAATTCAAGAGGACACTACATTGGCGGTTGCTAACCCTTACCCGCAAAGACCCAATTACAACCAAGGATCCTACCCACAAGGAGGTAATCAAAACCAAGGGTGGAGAGATAACTCAAACCAAAGGTGGAACCAAGCTCCTCAAGCTCAACCTAACCAAAATGCTCAAGTCTACTACCATAAACACCCACAAGGTCAACCACAATACCATCAACCATACCAGCAACCCTCACAACCTCAACCTCAAGTGAAGTATCAACATCCAAATAGTAGATCCAATCCTTCTCAAGTTAACCAAGCCCCTCCTTCCAATCAATCCCACATGAATGACACAATTCACACTTTCATGCAAGAACAAAGAGAGTTCCATAAGAAACAAGATGCTTACATGGCTAGAATAGCCGAAGCCCTTACCCGTTTAACTCTCCCTCCTCAAACTACACAAAGCACCCAACAAGCTTCAACCTCAAGTAGTTTGCCCTCCCAACCTCAACCCAATCCTAAAGGAAGCATAAATGCCATTACTCTTAGAAGTGGTACTAAGTTGGATAAGAATGTGGCTATACCTTCAAAGTTGAGTGAGGAAGTAAACAATGAGGAGGTAGAAGATGAAGTGGAGATGATGAAGGGTGAAGAAGAAAATATTGACAAAGGTGAGGCAGAACCACCAAAGGTCAAGGAGCCTAAGAGAAAGACCTTGCTTGAAGAGCCTTTGCCGATTCCATTCCCAACTCTGGCCAAGAAAGCGAAGAAACAAGAAGATTTTGACCCCACTGTGGTGGAAGTTTTTGAGAAAGTTGAAGTTACTGTCCCTCTCTTTCAAGCCATTCAACAAGTGCCGAAATATGCCAAGTTTCTCAAGGATGTTTGCACTCACAAAGACAAGCTTGGCAACCTCAAAAGAAAGCCGGTAGATGATTCTATCTCTTCTTTACTTCTCGAAAAATGCAATGATCCCGGCCCATGTTTGGTGACTTGTTTGATTAGTGAGATTAAGTTCATGGACTGTATGTGTGATTTGGGGGCATGTGTGAGTATCACGCCACTCCCCATCTATGAAAGATTGAACTTATCTCCCCTAAAGAGGTCCGATGCGAGGTTTGTATTAGCCGACAAGAGTATTGTGTCAGTTGTGGGGATTGCAGAGAATGTCATAGTTAATATTCAAGGATTGCTCTTTCCAGTTGATTTTTACATTTTGGAGACTCCTCCCATTGACTCAACAAAGCCATCATCAATACTCCTTAGAAGACCATTCTTGAAGACGGCCCGTTTCAGGCTAGATGCACACTCGGGAGTCTATTCTTTTGAGTCGGATGGCAAGTTAGTCAAGTTCACTTTGGAGGAGTCCAACAAGCCCATCCTTGAAGCTTACTCTATTTTTGGGTGCGACATAGTTGAAGACGAAGTGAGTGAAGATGGCAAGGAGTAAGGAAAAGAGGATAGTGCCAAGAAGTCAAATTCAAAGGATCATTGACGTTGGAATTTTTGCTAGTAAAGAATTTTATAAAAATATAGTCGCGTTGTAAGTATAGATTCTAAACCAACAGAAAATCCCTTCATACAAACACTTGGTTGTCACAAGTAACAAACCCAATAAAAATAATTAACTGAAGTATTCAAACCTCGGGTCGTCTTCTCAATGAATTGCAGGGAGGTGTGTTTTATTATTGGTTATGGAAAATAGTGTTTTGGGTTTTGAAAAGGGTTTTTTTTAGCAGAAGAATTAGATTGCAAGAATTAATAAATTAATAACTAATAAAACTCTTGGCAAGGCATGAAAATTAGAAGTCCTATCCCAGTTATCCTTATCAATGGTGATGAGAATTATGTTTTTACTCCCACTTAGTTAACCTTTACTAAATAAAGGAAGGTCAAGTGGACTAATCAGTTTGATCCTCAGGTCCTAGTCAATTCCTAAGGAAAGACTAGAGTTATTGGAATGCGATTCGATTAGCGAAAATAACAATTATCAATCACGATGAGTTTGATAACTCAAGAGTCTCTAATTAATCAACCAAAGCCAAAAGGGGAAAATAAATCATAAATAGAGCAAAACAATCATGGGTCTGAAATACTTCAAATTATATTAAATAGAAAATTAGATTGAACATAGAATTCCATAATCCAAATTGGCAACATCAAGTAATCAACTAAAGTAATAAATAAAAGTAGAAAATAAATTAAAGGAACATTGTACCTGTGGTTTAAAGAAATATTCCTAATTTCTAAAAATCCTAATCCTAATCCTAAGAGAGAGGAGAGAACCTCTCTCCCTAAAAACTACATCTAATCCTCCAGCTATCTATGAATGAATCGTCCTTATGATTGGATGGACTCCTCCATTTATAATCCTTCAATCTGTGTTCTCTGGGCTTGGATCTGGGTCAAAAGGGGCCCATAAATCGCTGGAAACGAGATCTGCAAATTCTGCAGATCGCGCACGTCACGCGTCTGCGTGGGTCACACGGTCGCGTCATCTAGAGTGTTGCTCTTCCACACGGTCGCGTCAGTCATGCGCCCGTGTCAGTTGTATTTCGCAAGTCACGCGTTCGCCTTATCCATGCGCTCGCGTCGATCCCCTTTTGCGCGAACCACGCGTTCGCGTCGCCTATGCGGACGCGTCACTGCCAGTTTCTCTAAAATTCCAATTTATGCTTTCTTTCCATTTTTGTATGTTTCCTTTCCATCCTTTAAGTCATTCCTGCCCTATAAAACCTGAAAGTACTCAACACACAAATCACGGCATCGAATGGTAATAAAGGGTAATTAAAATAATTACTTTTAAAGTATAGAAAACATGTATTTCACATATATCATATAATAAGGAAGGGAAAGCAAAACTATGCAATTTCCATATGAATAAGTAGGTGAAGAGTTGATAAATCATTCAATTTAGGCACAAGATTTATCATAAAATAGTGGTTTATGAATCATACTCAACCAAAACAAGCCAAAGAGCTAGAGATTTTCCTCCTTGGGGAAATTTCTAAGTGATCAAGGAAGCCATGCAAGTCCAACTTAAGACTCTAAACCAAAGTGCTTGGTGGGAGACACCCCACCATGGTGACATTTTCCAATTCTATCTCTTGTTTATAGCTTTTTGAACTATTTGTTTTCTTGTGATACAATGATTAGCTTAGGTTTGTTTGATAATTTTGAGTTGTATAAGTTGAATTACTTGTGGACTATAAATTTGTGCTTGTTTGAATGATTTGGGGTTGTTATGTTGTTATGCTAAGGTTGGGAACTGTTCCGTGGGTTACCTGAAACTGTAGGTTGATCTCGTTCGAGATCTTCTGTGTGGGTCGGAGCTGTTGTTGTCCGATTTGTGGGACTTGGTGATGGTGCTGATCTTTCGTCCCCGGAGGGTGGGGGGTACCTGCAAGGGACTCCGATGCTTAAGTTAGCAAGGATATTAAGCAGGTATTGAGTAGAATCAGAGTATGAGTTATACCTGGGTGCTCCAGTGTATTTATAATAGTGTAGAGTGACCTTCAAAGATAAGATAAGTTAGTTATCTTATCTTATCTTTATCTTATCTTCGAGTGAGGTCATCTTATCTTTCAAGGGAACCGCCCTTCTCTCTGTAGGCTTGGGCTGCCCTTGGGTTCGGGTCGTGTTCCTCTATTTGGGCCCTTTATTGGGCTTTCCTGGTAGTTTGGCCGAGCTCTTTAGGAAGAGGTCAGATTGTCTGACCTGAAGAGGTCGGTCGCTTTGTTTGTAGAACATCCCGGGTCGAACAACTCGACCTAGGGTATGAACAGTGCCCCTGCTCGAGCTCGGTCTTTCTTTTTGAGGTCGAGTCTTTAGTTTTAAGACTTCGATCCTTCTTTGCTAAAGCCGAACTCAAGCATTTTGTCGATTTCTTTTTGTAGAGTTCTCCTTCTTTTGAATGCGGAACGTTTCTGTTTCGTTTCCTCTGAAAGTGCATGCTTCTGCGTTTAGTGCCCTAGCCTTGGGAATGTGCGAGGGTTTTTAATGCCCCATTAATTGGTTTTTGATGCTCCGTTTCTCTTGGCTTTTATTTTGAACTTTACTCTCAAGAAACGTTTTCTCTCCTCATCTGTTTTTGCTGTGACTTCTCTTTTTTCTCCTCTCCTTCTGTTTTCTTTTGAAAACCTACATTCCTTGGTGTTTCTTCTTGCAACGTTTGTTCGGTGACTGTAAGTTCTTTTGACGGCGATTCTCTAACCTGCTCGTCTTCAACCCTCTTGCGTATTCTTCTCCTTTCTTAGGTTGGTTTTGCTTTCCCCTCACCGTTTACTTCTGCTGTGTTGTGTTTTGATTTTGAAGCTTTAATTTTGACTAAGTGCATGTTGGGAAGCTTGAATTTTTGTTGCGCCTGGTTTGTTACTGTGATGCATGCTTTTTCCCTTTTGACCTTATATATGCTTCTGAGTGTATTTCTTGGTTTGGCTCTTTAGGGCTTTGTATGCTTTTGCCGATTCCTGAACTGTTGTAGCCTTTTTGGTGACTCGTTTGATCTTTTTCGCATTTGTTTTTCTTGGAAAGGGTTTCTGTTGAGACATTAGTCTTGTAGATTTTCCTGAACCTTTATTCCCTGATTGCCTCCAAAGGATGCCTCTGGACCTTGGGTTGTGTCCTGGGGTTTTCCTTTTTATCTGCTGTACCACGCTGGAATGTGCTGTGCGAGTTGTTTTGATTTCGTCTGGGATGTCTTTGCCTTTTTAGTAACCCAATCTTTTTCTTGCTTTGTAGGATTAGTTGACCATGTCTTCCCGAAAAAACATTGTCGAGGCGTCTTCTGAGGTTCCCGAAGGGATGTCTGATTGGCTAGACTCTCTTGTTTTGCTGTGTGTTTCTTTAGTTGATTCAGAATTTTGTGCGACACTTAGAAAGCATCATCGTATCTGTAGTAGAGCGGATCAGGAGGTCAATTATGAGTTGGTAGCACCCGATTCTGGTGATAGAGTCTGCTTTCCAGCCCTGATCCAAGGGGAGCGTCCCTTCTTCTATGCTTATGACTTCTTTTTTAGCCAAATGAACATCACCTTTCCTTTTACTTCTTTTGAAACCGACTTGTTATGGTCTTGTAATGTAGCCCCTTCACAGCTCCATCCGAATTCATGGGGCTTCATAAAGATTTTTCAGCTTGTTTGTCAAGAATTTGGTGTTACACCTTCTCAAACTTTTTTTCTGTATCTTTTTGTGTTGACCAAACCTGGGACTACCAAGAAGAAAGCTTCTTGGATTTATTTTAGGTCTGCCCAGGGACACAAGGTCTTTTCCATATATGATGAATCTTTCCGGGATTTTAAGAACTACTTCTTTAAGGTCCGAGCTGTTGAAGGAGCCCGACCTTTCTTTCTGGATGAAAATAATGAGCCCTGCTTTCCCTTAGAGTGGTAGAGGAATGTAGTGGTATCCCGATATACTTGGGAGATGTTGAGCGAGGTCGAGCAGTCCTTTGTGAGTGTTTTGGAGGATATTTGGGGAGAACCTCCCCATTTGGATACTAAAAAGTCTTTGGGAGATCCGTCCCTTATTCGAACTGCTTTGGGTACTGCCTTGATATATCTTGTTATCTTTGTTTTTCTCCTGTTTTTCTTCCTGGCGTGATAAATTGTTGTTTTTCATTTTGCAGAGATGGCCAAGAATAATGATGCCATGAAGGCCTTCAAGAAGGCAAGGAAAGCTACTGTGGCTCAAAACATCTCGGCCCGGGCTGATGGGGAAGGAGCTTCCCAAGCTCCTTTAAAGCTGTTCCGAGGGTTACCTGAAACTGGAGGTCGATCTCGGACGAGATCTTCTGTACTGGTTGGTGCTATCGTGTCTGGCTGGTGGGAGACAGCCGAAGCTGTCGTGTCCGACTTGTTGGACTGGCTGCACTGCTGATCCTTCGTCACCGGAGGGTGGGGGGTACCTGCAAGAGACTCCGATGCTTAAGTTAGCATGGGTATTAAACAGGTATTGAGTAGAATCACAGTATGAGTTATACCTGGGTGCTCCAGTGTATTTATAATGGTGAGATGTGGCCTCCTGTGGATTAGATAAGTTAGTTATCTTATCTGCTCTTTATCTTTGAGTGAGGTCATCTTATCTTTAGGGGAACCGCCTTTATCTTTCTAGGCTTTGGCTGCCTTTAGATTGGCTGTGTTCCTTCGTTTTGGGCCTGCTTTGGGCTCCTTTGGCGATTTGGCCGAGTTCTTTGAGAAGAGGTCGGATATTGGCCGAGCTCTTTGAGAAGAGGTCAGATAGTCTGACCTGAAGAGGTCGGTCAGCTTGTCGCTAAACATCCCGGGTCGGACAGCTTGACCCAGGGTATGAACAGTGCCCCTGCTTGAGTTTGATCTTTCCGTGAGATCGTGTTTTTCAGAGCTTCGATCTCTTTGGAAGTCGTGCTCAAGCATATGTCTGGCTTGTTTCTTCATTGCTTTGCAATCTTTGCAGATTTTCTAGAGGTTTGGTACTTCATAGTCCAACCTCTTTTGAGTGGTAGTGCGGGTTTTCTACCCTTGCCTTCTGGATCACGCCTTGCTTTAAGTTTGTGTTGACAACCTTCTGCTTTGGGAAAGTTATCCTTGCGGCTTGATATCCGAGCTTTTAGTGACTTGTCCCATGACTTTTTAGTGTTCTTTATATAGAACCTTTTTTAGTCTTGGATGATGTTCGTAGCCCTATTTGAGATTGTGCCTTTTTTGAGTGGAGTTGTATCCCTTTTGGCTAAGCACATTTGAGCCTTAAGTTGTTTCCCAACCTTTTGGCTTGTTCTTTTTTGAAGTCGTACTTGCGCCTCTTTTTTATCTAACGTCGACCTGTATGACTTTGCCCCTGCTTGAGTTCGATCTTTCCGTGAGATCGTGCTTTTCAGAGATTTGATCTCTTTGGGGAAGTCGTGCTCAAGCATCTTGTCTTCGGTCGATTTTGAGTAGTTTCTCCTTGTGCAAGTCTGGTATTGCCCCTTTTTACTTTGAGAGGTCTTTTCAGCCTTCTTCTGACTTGTTTGTCTTCATTGCTCGGGCTTTTTAGTCATAATCCAACAACTGTTCCGATGGGAAACCTTTTTATAGTCTGTTTGGATGACTTTATAGCGCCGTTTTGATTTGTGCTTTTGCCTTTTAAGTAGTGTCTTTTTGCAAGACTTTGTACTTTTTAGCAAATCATTTCTGGCCTTCCTCTAGCCATTTCGAGATGTTTTTTTCCCCTTTGTGGATCTTTGCAGAGTGTCGCTACTTCGTTGTCCGACCTCTCTTGATCACTTCTGGTTTCGTCCACTTTTTGTTTGGTCGAGGTGGTCCTTGGGGCTAACTTGTCCGACGACTTTTTAGTATTCTCGTAGAATACTTTTTAGTCAGTCTGAACAATTTTAATAACCTTGTCGTGAAGCCGTGGCTTTTTGGGCGGAGCTATGTCCGTTTTAGCGCACGTTTTTGTTAGTCCGACTTCTTCTTGTCGGTCCAAGCTGTAGCTTTCGTTGGTCCGACTTCTTTTTGTCGGTCCAAGCAGCAGCTTTCGTTGGTCCGACTTCTTCTTGTCGGTCCAAGCTGTAGCTTTCGTTGGTCCGACTTCTTCTCGTCGATCCAATCTGTCGCTTTAATTGGCTCGGGCTGACTTCTTCATGTCGGGTCCTTCTAAGTTATTTTTGTAATCCTCTTTCTTGGACCTTTGTCAGGTCTCTTTCAGGGATTACTTTTATAACTTGTCCGTTGTAGGAGACCGACTTCTTTATGTCGATCTCTTCTAAGTTATTTTGTAATCCTCTTTCTTGGACCTTTGTCAGGTCTCTTTCAGGGATTACTTTTATAACTCTTTGGTAGTAGGAGTCCGACTTCGTTATGTCGGTCACTTCCTAAGTTATTTTTGTAATCCTCTTTCTTGGATCTTTGTCATATCTCTTTCAGGTACTACTTGTATAACTTTTTAGTGGTAGGAGTCCGACTTGGTTACGTCGGTCTCCTTTAAGTTATTTTTTGTAGTCCTGTTTCTTGGATCTTTGTCAGATCTCTTTCAGGGACTACTTGTATAACTTTTTAGTGGTAGGAGTCCGACTTGGTTACGTCGGTCTCCTTTAAGTTATTTTTTGTAGTCCTCTTTCTTGGATCTTTGTCAGATCTCTTTCAGGGACTACTTGTATAACTTTTTGTTTTGGGCTGACTTTGTTATGTCAGGCCCTTCTAAGTTAAAGTAATCCTCTTTAATAGGGTTGGCCAGACCTCTTTCCAGGGTTTACTTATAACTTGGGTTGACTTGGTCCGACTTTTGAATGTCGGCCAGTCTTTAAGTTATTATTTTAGCTATCCGTAAGACCTCGTCAGGTTCTTTTTTAGATCACTTTCGATAACTTCTTACATTATTCTGTGTTCATCTTTGCCGATTTGTAGAAAGTGGTTGTCATCTCTAGATCGTCCTTTGGGTGAATCGCGTTTTCACCTTTATTGGACGGTTGTCTTTATCGTGATCGTGCAGTGAAATTGTTTTTCACTTTCTGCCGATCTGTTGCTTTATAATCGGGCGATGAACTCTGCTTTCACTTTTTTGCCGACCTTGTCAAAATCGGGCGATGAATTCTGGTTTCATCTTTCCCGACTTTTATCATGATCGGGCGGTGAATTTGGTTTTCACCCTGCCGACCTTGTCGTGATCCGGCAGTGAAATTTGCGTTTCAGATTAATGCGTCTTGGTATAGCAGTGAATTTTGTTTTAACTTTGTCAAAATCAAATGATGAATTCAATTTTCATCGTGGTCGGGCGGTGAAGTTGGTTTTCACCTTGCCGACTTGTCGCTTTGTAATCGGACGATGAGTTTGGTTTTCATCTTGCTGACTTTGTCGTGATCGGGCGGTGATTTTGGTGTTTCACCTTGCCGACCTGCCGTAGTCGGGCGTCTTGGTAGGAAACTTTTTAAGGAATCTACAATCTTTTAAACAATAATATAAAGATAAGAGTGAGTACATGTTAGTACTTACCTTTCTAGGTCGGGCAATCTTTTTGGATCTCGGCCTGGCGCCCTTTTTAGATTGCAGGCATGCCATGACCTTGGTAGCTCTTGCCCTTCAAGTTTGGACAGTCTGTAGCAACTTTTCCCCAGTTCTTCTGAACAACTTGGTATGGTCCTTTCTAGTTGGCTGCTAGCTTTCCTTCTCCAGGTCGAGTTGTTCCGATATCATTTCGGATTAGGATGAGGTTGTTGTTGGCAAAGCTTTGCTGTACTACCTTCTGATTGTATCTTGAGGCCATTCGATGTTTTAACGCCTCTTCCTTGATCGGAGCTCTCTCTCGGACTCTTGGAAGTAGGTCGAGTTCTTTCCTTTGGATTTGGGAGTTGACCTCTTCATTGTAGAAGATCATTCTGGGGGATCCTTCTTTGATCTCTACTGGGATCATTGCCTCCATTCCGTAAATCAATCGGAAGGGTGATTCCCCCGTGGTGAAGTGTGGAGTTGTCTGATATACCCATAGGACTTGTGAGAGCTCTTTAGCCCAAGCTACCTTTGCGTCCTGTAGCCTCCATTTTAACCCGGCTAGTATGACCTTATTGGCAGCTTTTGCTTGTCCATTAGCTTGTAGGTGTTCTACGGATGTGAATTGGTGCTTTATTTTCAAGTCAGCTATCAACTTTCTAAAGTCTGCGTCTGTGAATTGAGTGTCATTGTCTGTGGTGATGGAGTAAGGAACCCCACACCTTGTAATATTATTTTTGTACAAGAATTTCTGACTTCTTTGAGCAGTGGCATTAGCTAGGGGCTCTGCCTCAATCCATTTTGTGAAGTAATCCACCCCTACAATGAGGAACATGACTTGTCCCGATCCTTGGGGAAGGGGTCCGAGGAGGTCGAGTCCCTATTCTGCGAACGGCCAAGGTGATGTTACATTGGTGAGTTCCTCTGGTGGGGCAATGTAGAAGCTAACATGCTTTTGATATAAAGCTTTAACTTTGTATTTGGGTTTTTGCTCTCTTGTTGCCTCCAAAGGGTGCCCCTGGACTTTCGTGTGAGTCCTGGGGTTTCTCTTTTACTGTTGTATCTGACACTTGATGTTTTACTGTTATTGTCCGAGTTGTTTCCTTATTTGTCCGAGTTGTTTGGTAATAACTCCATGGTTGACCTATGTCTTCTTTGAAAAAATATTGCTGAGATGTCTACTAAGATCCTGGACGGCATGTCTGATTGACTGGATTTTATAGTTTTAATGCGTGTTACTGTGGCTGACCTTGAGTTCTGTGTGCGACTTAGGAGGTTCCGTAGAATGAGTTGGTGTCGCCGGACCCCGAGGAGAGGGTTTGTTTTTCTTCCTTGTTGTGGTCTTGTAATGTGGCCTGATGAGGCTTCTGTTATTGCCCCCTGGTTTGGTGTTGGCTAGTTTTGAAAATGCATCAGCTCGGGCATTCTGCTCCCGAGGTATGTGTCAGACTTCATATTCCCCGAAATGTCCGAGCTCTTTTTTGTTTTTGTCCAGGGTCCCCCAAATTGTCCGAGTTGTTCTCTGGTTTTGTCCAGGGTCCCCCGAATTGTCCGAGCTATTTTTTCATGGTGGGATCCCCAGCTTGGTTGCTCCCTTCTATTTGTGAGGTGACTACTTGTGAATCACTGGACACGGTAAGCTCCTACCTTCTTAGCTAGCCTTAACCCAGCCAGTAGTGCCTCGTATTCAGCTTGGTTATTTAGCTTGATTTGGCTTCCCTGATTGCTTTCTATAATTACGCCTGCACCACTCCCGGTTTTGTTTGAAGAGTCGTCCATGTAGAGTTTTCATTTTGTAGGATTTCCCGGGGTGTCAGTGTACTCTATAATAAAGTCGGCCAGATACTGTGATTTGATGGCTATCTGAGCTTTATGTCGAAGATCGATTTCGGATAACTTGACTGCCCACTGTAGAATTCTTCCTGCTAAGTCTGTTTTCTGTAGGATGCCTTCTATGGGCTGGTTGGTCCAAACTCTGATAGTGTGAGCTTGAAAGTATGGGTGAAGTCATCGAGAGGTGAGTATGAGGGCGTAGGCGAACTGCTCTATCTCTTGATAGTTTAGTTCGGCCCCTTGTAGAGCCTTGATGATGAAGTAGACGGGTTGTTGCCCACTTTTGTCTTCTTTAACTAGTGATGAGGCTATTGCCAGACTTCCCACTACGAGGTATAATATGAGCTTTTCACTTTCCCTTGGTTGGGTAAGAATGGGTGGTTGCCCCAAGAATTTTCAAAATCTCGGAAGGCTTGTTTGCACCCCGTAGTCCTATTCAAACCTCTCTCCCTTCCTTGATATACCTCTTTGAGGTGTCCTTTGTGAGATGATTTAGAGATCCTTCCTCCTGCGAATCCTCCATGAACATGTCTCTCAGGGGTGTGAGGTGGACGTTCAACTCGTTCGACCTCTTTGGTGTGAAATGTTCGACTTGTCTGACCTCTTTGGTGTGAGCAATTTGGCCGACCACTTTGGTGTGAGATGGACCTTCAACTTTGTCCGACCTCTTTGGTGTGAGGTGGACCTTCAACTCGTCCGACCTCTTTGGTGTGAGGTGGACCTTCAACTTGTCCGACCACTTTGGTGTGAGGTGGACCTTCAACTTTGTCCGACCTCTTTGGTGTAAGGTGGACCTTCAACTTTGTCCGACCTCTTTGGTGTGAGGTGGACCTTCAACTTGTCCGACCTCTTTGGTGTGAGGTGGACTTTCAACGCGTCCGATCTCTTTGGTGTGAGGTGGACCTTCAACGCGTCCGACCTCTTTTGTTTTTGATTGGGCGAGTTGATGGGATCTTCTCAGTGTTGCATATTTCTCGGTAGACATCCACAACAGACACCCGAAGGGGATGTAATTGTGGTATTTTCTAGGCTTCTCTCCATGTTGATCTTTTTTTTTTCTTGGACTCTTTATCCTTATCCCGAGAGGAGTAGGACTGTTTGATTTTTTAGATCTCTCCTAGTTGAGAGTTTTCCTCCATGTTGATGTACTTCTCTGCTCGTTTAGAGATGTTTGGGTGCTTCCTAGATATTGAATGGCTAAAAGGTCCTTCTCGTAGACCATTGATGAGGCCCCTGATAGCTGCTTCTGTTGGCAGACTTTGTATGCCCATACATGTTTTGTTGAATCTTTCCATGTTGTTGTGAAGGCTCTCTCGATCTCCTTGCTTGATCCCTAATAGGCTCGGTGCATGTTTGGCTTTGTCCTTCTGGATGGAGAATAACGGATTGCATCTGAGGCCTCCATGAAATATATCCTGCTTCTGAAATTGCTAAGATGATGGCTTGGATCTGATGTGCCGTCGTCTGGGGTCATGTCTGGAGCTTTGAAGTCCTTTGGGACCTTTAGCTTTCATGATCTCTTTGGTGAATGGATCTTGGTCCTTGCAGGAGCTATCCTCATGAGAGGATCGATTAGCTTTGGCCTTGAGATCGACTTCGAGTTTTAGGAGTTTGTCCTCCAATTCCCGGCGTCGCTTTATCTCCCTTTGTAGGTCTTTCTCTTTTTCACGTCGATGTTGGGCTTCTTTCTCAAGTTGCTCCAATCGATTTTGAAGTGCTTCTATTACTCCTGAATTTGATGAATTTTTGTCTCCGTTGGTTTCTGGAGTATCTTTGAGTATCGTGTCCACGTTTTTATGCGACGTTCTGTCTTCCAAACCTGAATCGTGGTCGTTGTCATGGTCATCCGCCATGTTAATGGAATGACTTCCAGGTTCCCCGGCAACGGCGCCAATGTTCCGAGGGTTACCTGAAACTGGAGGTCGATCTCGGACGAGATCTTCTGTACTGGTTGGTGCTAACGTGTCTGGCTGGTGGGAGACAGCCGGAGCTGTCGTGTCCGACTTGTTGGACTGGCTGCACTGTTGATCCTTCGTCACCGAAGGGTGGGGGTACCTGCAAGAGACTCCGATGCTTAAGTTAGCATGGGTATTAAACAGGTATTGAGTAGAATCAGAGTATGAGTTATACCTGGGTGCTCCAGTGTATTTATAATGGTGAGATGTGGCCTCCTGTGGATAAGATAAGTTAGTTATCTTATCTTTATCTTTGAGTGAGGTCATCTTATCTTTAGGGTAACCGCCTTTATCTTTCTGGGCTTTGGCTACCTTTAGATTGGGCTGTGTTCCTTCGTTTTGGGCCTGCTTTGGGCTCCTTTGGCGATTTGGCCGAGTTCTTTGAGAAGAGGTCGGATATTGGCCGAGCTCTTTGAGAAGAGGTCGGATAGTCTGACCTGAAGAGGTCGGTCAGCTTGTCGCTAAACATCCTGGGTCGGACAGCTTGACCCAGGGTATGAACAGAAGCCATCCGTGCCGAGCTCTCTAGGCCCGAGGAGAATGATCCCTACACCTCGGGTCTGTTTAGTGGATCCCCCTCAGTCTTCTACTGCTGCTGTGATTTCTTCTTCGGCCGCCCCTCTTCCAAAAAGACCTTGAACTGTTGAACCCTTCAATCTAGATGCCCCAGATTTTGATCATATTGGTTTTATGGACCAGCAGATTGCACCTTATGGTGCTCTTTCAATGGATGATGTATCTCTCCTTCATCACTTGGATTTTATAACTCGGAGTAGTGTCAAGATGGCCCATATGGGAGCTGCTTTGTATTGCATTGCCCAAAATCTACCTCTGCATGCTACCAAAGCTTTTATGGAGGAAGCTAAGCGAGAATTTGATCGGATGAAGGGTCTCAAGGAGGAGTTTGAAGTGGAGGTGACTCAACTGAAAAAGGAGCTGGAAGGAGAGAAGGCCAGCTCTCTTGCCCTGGCGGCCTCTGTGCGATTGGCTAAGGACATGGCTTTGAAGCACAAAGAAAGCTATGTCGCATCCTACCGAGAAGTGATGCATCTTCGAGATGAGCTAGAGTCGGTCTGGGTTGATTATTCCGAGCTCCAGGGTCATCTTGTGGGCAGCGTAACCGCTGCCTATGAGAACCTGAAGGAACAAGTTCGGGTTATTGCTCCGGAGGCTAACTTTGCCTTGTTTAGCTTGGATAATGTTGTGAAGGATGGCAAAATCGTTCCCGAGTACCCTGATCATGATGATGTTGAGCCTCCTCCTGTTCCTTCTACCGAAGTCTCTGTTGTGCCGCCCTCTTCCTCTCAGGCTACTGAAGTTGTTCAACCTGAGTTCGATCCTGATGTTCAGATCCTGAACCAGGATGATGGGACGGTAGATGTAGTGCCTCTTCAGACTCATCCTCCTTCACCCCGGGATACTGCTACTGGGAAACCTTTGCACTCTCTTTGATTATTTCTGATGAATTTGTGTATAGCCCGGCCTGTGGGCTTTGGACTCTTTTGTTTTGTAAATGGTGTTTAGTTGACGGTTGACACTTCTGTTGCTTGTTTAGCAACTTTGCTTTGAAAAACAAAGTGACTTTCAAGCTTCCTGGGCTGATTTTGGCAGCCTCTGAAGCTTGCTGTTATCATAACTTAGTAGTTTTTGTATCCTGTCTTCTTTGCACTCGTCTTGGCACCTTCGTAGGTTTTTATCTGTCATAATTAACTTGATTCTTTGGCCTGACGCTGCTCTCATCAATCTTAAACTGTTGTTTATCATAATACTGAGATTGCCAATTTTTCAACTTGGTTTTTGTTTGTTTGTAGCCCTTCCTTACTTAAGGTCTCTTCCAAGGGTAGCTTTATCGTGTCGGTTCCTGTCAAATTATTCGATACTCCTCTTTCTTGGACTTTGTTCAGGGCTCTTTTAGGGATTACCTTTGTAGCTTTGTATCTTGGGCCGACTTCGTCATGTCAGGCTTTGTCGAGTCACTTGAGAATCCTCTTTCTTGGACCTTGTGTAGGTCTCTTTCAGGGATTTATCTTTTGTAGCTTTATCTTTCCGGGCTGACTTTGTCACGTTGGGCCCTGTCGAGTTACTTGATAATCCTCTTTTTTGGACCTCGTTTTAGGTCTCTTTCAGGGATTATTTTTTGTAACTTTTTCTTTCCGAGCCGACTTTGTCACGTCGAGCCCTATCGAGTTACTTGATAATCCTCTTTTTTGGACCTCATTTTAGGTCTCTTTCAGGGATTATTTTTTGTAACTTTTTCTTTCCGAGCCGACTTTGTCATGTCGGGCCTTGTCGAGTTACTTGATAATCCTCTTTTTTGGACTTTGTTCAGGTCTCTTTTAAGGATTATCTTTTGTAACTTTTTGTAGGAGTCCGACTTCCTCATGTCGGGCTCTTCGAAGTTATAGTAATCCTCTTTTATAGGGTTGGCCAGACCTCTTTCCAGGGCTTTACTTATAACTTGGGTTGTTGTGACTGGTCTGACTTTTTGTGCTGGCCAGTCTTTAAGTTATTTTATAGCAATCCATTTATCCTCGTCAGGTCCTTTCTATGGATCACTTTCTATAACTTCTTGCATTTTTCTATTTTCATCTTTGCCGATTTTGTAGAATTTGGGTTTTTAGCCTCGTTTTTATGGTGATCGCGCAGTGAATTCGATTTTCACCTTTTGTCGATCTGTAGCTTTATAATCGGGCGATGAATGTTTTCAGAATAATACGACTTGAGCGTTTGTAGAGAATCTGAACAAATTTTATTAAAAGAAAATACAAATATACATGAGGAGTTAATTTCCTAAGTCGGGTGATTTGTAGGTCTTGGCGGGGCGCCTCGTTAAAAAACCTTTTTCAGAAAAAAGAGTGCGCCTTGTCCAAGATCTTTTATCTCCCCTAACTATAGTACCTTCTTAGGTTGCAGGCGTGCCATGATCTAGGAAGCTCTTGTCCGTTGAGTTCGGAAAGTTTGTAGTAGCCCTTCCCCAATACTTCTATGACTTGGAAGGGTCGTTTCCAGTTTGCTGCCAGCTTTCTTTCTCCAGGTCGAGTTGTTCCTATATCGTTTCGGATTAGGATAAGGTCATTTTCAATGAAGGCCCGCTGTATTACTTTTTGGTTGTATCTGGAGGCCATTCGTCTTTTCAGCGCCTCATCCCTTATCCGAGCTTTCTCTCGGATTTCTGGGAGTAAGTCGAGCTCTTCCCTTTGAAGTTGGGAATTGACACATTCGCTAAAATGGATTACTCTAGGTGATCCTTCTTCGACCTCCGTTGGAATCATTGCCTCCATTTTGTAAGCTAATCGGAAGGGTGACTCCTTTGTTGTGGAATGTGGAGTCGTTCGATTCGCCCATAGGACTTGTGGGAGCTCCTCGGTCCATGCTCCCTTTACATCCTGTAATCTCTGTTTTATCCCTGCTAATATAATTTTGTTAGCAGCTTCGGCTTGCCCATTGGCTTGGGGGTGCTCAACAGAGGTGAATTGTTGTTTTATATTCAGGTCAGCCGCTAGTTTTCTGAAGCCTGCGTCTGTGAACTGGGTACCATTGTCTATAGTGATGGAGTATGGGACTCCAAACCTTGTGACGATGTTTCTATATAGGAATTTCCGACTTCTTTGAGCTGTGGCATTGGCTAGGGGTTCTGCCTCGATCCATTTTGTGAAGTAGTCTATTCCTACTATGAGGAATTTGACTTGTCCTGATCCTTGAGGAAAAGGTCCGAGGAGATCGAGTCCCCATTTTGCGAATGGCCAAGGTTAGGTTACGCTGATGAGTTCCTCTGGCAGAGTGGTATGGAAGTTGGCATGCTTTTGACATGGAGAACATGTCCTTATGAATTCTGTGGCTTCTTTTTGTAGGGTTGGCCAATAGAATCCTGCCCGTAGTACTTTTTTGGCGAGTGCTTGCGCTCCAAGGTGATTGCCACAAATGCCACTGTTTACTTCTTCTAAGATATCCTTAGTGTTGGAAGTCGGCATGCATTTTAGCAATGGTGTTGAAATTCCTCTTTTGTATAAAGTATTATTTATGATGGTATAGTATTGTGCTTCCCGTTTTAACCTCTTTGCCTCTTTCTCATCTGTAGGGAGGGTCTTTGTTGTGAGGTAATTAATTATGGGGGTCATCCATCCCTGATCGCGACCTGTTATGGCTAGGACCTTTTCTTCTTCTGAGATTGATGGCTTCTGTAGAATTTCTTGGATAAGGCTTCTATTGTTGCCTCCTGGTTTGGTGCTGGCTAGTTTTGAGAGTGCATCGGCCAGGGCATTTTGTTCTCGGGGTATGTGTCGAATCTCATACTCTCCGAGTTGTCCGAGCTATTCCCTGGTTTTGTCCAGATATTTTTTCATAGTGGGATCTTTGGCTTGGTAGCTGCCTGTTATTTGTGAAGTGACTATCTGTGAGTCGCTGAAGATGATAAGTTTTTGAGCTCCAACCTCCCTAGCCAGCTTCAAACCAGCTAGTAGTGCCTCATATTCCACTTGATTGTTTGAGGAAGGGAACCCAAATTTGAGGGAGAGTTCGATCTGGGTCCCCTGGTCGCTTTCAATTATTACGCCTGCGCCACTTCCCGTTTTATTTGAGGAGCCGTCCACGTATAGATTCCATGCTGTGGGGATTTCCGGTGTGTCCGTGAATTCCACAATAAAGTTGGCCAGATATTGAGATTTGATGGCCGTCCGAGCTTCGTATTGAAGGTCAAACTCGGACAACTCGACTGCCCATTGCAAGATTCTGCCTGCCAAGTCTGTTTTCTGTAGGATTCCTTTTATGGGCTGGTTGGTCCGAATTTTAATGGTGTGAGACTGGAAATATGGGCGAAGTCATCGAGATGTTATTATGAGAGCGTAAGTGAACTTTTCTATTTTCTGGTAGTTCTGTTCGGACCCTTGTAACACTTTGCTGATGAAGTATACGGGTTGTTGCCCACTGTTGTCTTCTCGGACCAGTGCTGAGGCTATTGCCTGATTTCCCACTGCGAGGTACAAGATGAGTGGTTCTCCTTCCTGTGGCCGACTTAATATATGAGGCTGTTCCAGAAATTTTTTGAAGTCTTGGAAGTCTTGCTCGCATTCAACTATCCATTTAAACTCCTTTCCCTTCCTTAGAGTGGCGTAGAAGGGGAGAGATCTTATTGCGGATCTCGCCAGGAATCTGGACAAGGCTGCCAACCGCCCGTTTAGTTGTTGTACCTCTTTGATACAAGTTGGGCTTTTCATGTCGAGTACGGCCCTGCACTTGTCTGGGTTTGCCTCGATTCCTCTTTGTGTGATCATAAAACCCAAGAATTTACCAGCTTCTACTGCGAAGGTACATTTTGTGGGATTGAGTCGCATGCCGTGTCGTCTTATGGTGTTGAATACTTGTGTTAGGTCGGATAATAACATCTCTTTGCTTTGCTTCTTCACTAACATGTCGTCTACGTAGACCTCCATGATCTTTCCGATGTGATCCGAAAAAACTTTGTTCATTAATCTTTGGTAAGTGGTTTCCGCGTTTTTGAGACCGAAGGGCATAACATTGTAGCAGTAATTTGCCTTTGGGGTTAAGAAAGAGGTTTTTTCTTGGTCGGGTGGGTACATTGGGATTTGGTTATATCCCGAGTATGCGTCCATAAAGGAGAGGTATTTATATCCGGAGGAGGCATCTACTAGTGCGTCGATGTTTGGGAGTGGATAGGGATCTTTCGGGCAAGCTTTGTTGAGATCGGTGTAGTCGGTGCACATTCTCCACTTCCCATTTGAATTTTTTACCAAAATGACATTAGCAAGCCATAGCGGGTATTTGACTTCTCTTATGAAGCCTGCCTCCAGTAGAGCTCGTACCTGTTCTTCCACTGCTTGAGAGCGTTCTGGTCCTAGCTTTCTGCGCCTTTGTTGTACCGGCCGAGATCCTGGGTAGACTGCTAGCTTGTGGCACATTAGTTTGGGATCTATGCCTGGCATGTCTACGGATTTCCACGCAAAGAGGTTGGCATTGTCGTGTAGGAACTGTATGAGTGATTCTTTTATGTCCCCTTTTTGGAGTGGCCGATGTTGGTTGTTTGGTCCGGGGTGTTCCTGATCTGAATTTTCTCTATTTCTCCTTCAGGTTGTGGGCGGAGCTCCTCTCGCCTCCGAACTCCTCCGAGCTTGATTGTGTGGAATTCTTCTCCTCTGCCTCTGAGGTTTAGACTTTCGTTGTAACAGCGGTGCGCCATCTTCTGATCTGCCTTTACTGTGGCTATTACTTCTGCGGTTGGGAACTTCATGCATAGATGCGGAGTCGAGACTATTGCGCCGAGTTGATTTAACGTTGTCTGCCTTATTAGAGCATTGTAGGCCGAGCTTACGTCAACGACGATGTAATCTATTTTGAGTGTTCTTGACTGACTTCCCTTTCCAAAAGTTGTGTGGAGCGGGATGTATCCCATTGGTTGAACCGGGGTATCACCTAACCCGAACAGGCTGTCCGGATATGCTCTGAGTTCTTTTTCTTCCAAGCCGAGTTTGTCGAAGGAGGTTTTGAATAAGATATCGGCAGAGCTCCCCTGGTATATCAGTGTGCGATGAAGATTTGCGTTTGCTAGTATAATAGTGATGACCATGGGATCGTCATGCCCTGTCGCGATGCCAGATGCGTCTTCCTTGGTAAAAGTGATTGCCGGGATGTCGGGTGCTTCCTTCCTTTCTGAGACGTGATATACATCTTTAAGATGTCTTTTGCGGGATGATTTGGAGATTCCTCCCCCGGGGAATCTGCCGTGTATCATGTGGACGTGTCTCTCTGGCGTCCGAGATGATCGCGTAGTTGGTCTGACATCTTCTGCTCTTCTTCTTTTCCTTTTTTCATCCTCATGGGTGGCCAGGTATCGATCTAGCTTTCCTTCTCGTACGAGCTTTTCTATGACGTTTTTTAAGTCAAAACACTCATTGGTGGAGTGCCCGCGGATCCGATGGTATTCACAATATTCAGCCCGGTTTCTTCCTCCTTTTTTGCCTTTGAGTGGTCGAGCTGGTGGTATTTTTTCTGTGTTGCAAACCTCTTTATAGACATCCACGAGAGACACCCGAAGAGGGGTGTAATTGTGGTATTTTTTGATTTTCTCTCCATGTCGATCTTCCTTTTTTCTGGAATCTTTGTCTTTATCCCGAGGGGTGAACCTTGCTTTTGAGGTCTCTCCTAATCGGGAGTTTTCCTCCATGTTGATGTATTTTTCCGCTCGCTCCTGTACCTCGTTTAGAGATGTGGGGTACTTTTTTGATATGGATTGACTAAAAGGCCCTTCTCACAGGCCATTAATGAGACCCATGATGGCAGCTTCTGTCGGAAGGTTTTGTATATCCATGCATGTTTTGTTGAATCTCTCCATGTAGTTACGCAGGGTTTCCCGCTCTCCTTGTCTGATTCCCAGTAAGCTCGGTGCATGTTTTGCTTTGTCCTTTTGGATGGAGAATCTGGCCAGAAACTTTTTGGCCATGTCGTCGAAACTCGAGATGGATCTTGGAGGGAGGTTATCGAACCATTTAATTGCCGTTTTTGTTAAAGTAGTTGGAAAGGCTTTGCAACGAACTGCATCTAAGGCATCGGTGAGGTACATTCTGCTTCTGAAGTTGCTGAGATGATGGCTGGGATCCGTAGTGCCATCGTACAAGGTCATGTCTGGGAGTTTAAAGTCTTTTAGGATTCTTGTCTTCATGATCTTCTTGGTGAATGGATCTTGGTCCTTGCGGGTGCTATCTTCGGGAGTGGATCGGCTGGCTTTAGTCTTGACATCAGCTTCAAGTTTTAGGAGTTTGTTCTCCAATTCCCGGCGTCGCCTTATTTCTCTTTGTAGATTCTTCTCGGCCTCTCGTTGACGTAGAGCGTCTTCCTCAAGTTGTTTTAACCGGTCTTGAAATGCCTCCAGGGCTCCCTCGTTTGGGGAGTCCTTATTGTTGATTTGGGGAGTGTCTTTTGGTGTAGTGTCCGCATTTTTGTGCGGTGTTCTATCCTCTAGATCTGAGCTGTGGTTGTTGTCATGGTCGTCCACCATGGTGCTGGGATGACTTCCAGGTTCCCCAGCAACAGCGCCAATGTTCCGTGGGTTACCTGAAACTGTAGGTCGATCTCAGTCGAGATCTTCTGTGTGGGTCGGAGCTGTTGTTGTCCGACTTGTGGGACTTGGTGATGGTGCTGATCCTTCGTCCCCGAAGGGTGGGGGGTACCTGCAAGGGAGTCCGATGCTTAAGTTAGCAAGGGTATTAAGCAGGTATTGAGTAGAATCAGAGTATGAGGTATACTTGGGTGCTCCAGTGTATTTATAATAGTGTAGAGTGACCTTCAAAGATAAGATAAGTTAGTTATCTTATCTTATCTTTATCTTATCTTCGAGTGAGGTCATCTTATCTTTCAAGGGAACTGCCCTTTTCTCTGTAGGCTTGGGCTGCCCTTGGGTTCGAATTGTGTTCCTCTGTTTGGGCCCTTTATTGGGCTTTCCTGGTAGTTTGGCCGAGCTCTTTAGGAAGAGGTCGGATTGTTTGACCTGAAGAGGTCGGTCGTTTTGTCTGTAGAACATCCCGGGTCGAACAGCTCGACTGATGCTACGATTTTAGGAAATTGCACAATCGGCAAAAATTCCTTCCGGCAAGTGCACCGGTTATCGTCAAGTAAAAACTCACAATAGAGTGAGGTCGAATCCCACAAGGATTGGTTGAGTGAGCAATTCGGATTAGAAGTGTGTTCTAGTTGAGCAGAATCAAGATTTAGATGAGAATTGCGGAATCTTAAATTGCATGAATTAAAGAGCGAGAAGCTAAATTGCTAAAATTAAAAAGGGATCGGGGTGATTGCATGAATTTAATTGCAGAATGTAAAGAGAAAGTGTAGATCAGAAATGGGGAATTCATTGGGTTTCAGGAGATATTGAGATCTCCGAATCAAAACATTTTTATCCCTTCCTCAACCAATGCATTCATTGAATTTTGCTTGGCAATCTTATATGATTGGATCCCAATCCCTTGGCTCACCAATTCTCTCTAAAAACAAACAAATTCCCAATCCCTTAGTTTAAATGTTCATAAGAAGAGATGATGCTCGATCACTGATTATACCACACAGTTTCATGAACCACAATTTGGTAGGATTACATGTCACAATATCCATCCAAACCCCAATCCAATTCACTGTGAGAAAGCTTCTCTAGCATGAATCCTCCATTCCTTTCCCAAGGTTCTGAAGGATTCCAATTATGGATAGTCTCTTTCCCAAGACAACTAACCAATGGAATTTAGATCGAGAAGCTTTCTAACAAAATTCAAGAGAAAAGATTGAAGAAGAAGATAAAAACTATTATTGATTCATTGAATTACAATAGAGCTCCCTAACCCAATGACAGGGGGTTTAGTGAGTCATAGCTCTGAATTCAATTACACAAAGTATGAAAACTAGAAAAATCCTCCAAAGTCCCTACGATTTTAACTTAAATTCTATCCTATTTATACACTTTCTAAATTGAGCTTCTGTTGTATTTCTTGGGCTTTGAGGCCTTTCCCTGCTTTGGGTTTATGATCCATAATCTTGATGAGGCTGCTGATCCAATTCTGTAACATTCATTGAGCAAACTTAGTGATAAACAAGTAATGACACATGACTCAACAAATTGAAATTCCAGACTCATCAATTCTTCAGGCCCAATCCCATAAACCATGATATTCAATTGGGTTTCATACCAGAGTACGTTTAAGTTAATGTTTGTGCTCAAATGCTAACTTAAACTGCAATATCTTTGGCCCAGAAACCTTTTCAAATAGTGGCATTTAAGTTGCAGTTTAAGCTTCAGTTTAAGGTTAAACTGAAGCTTAAACGTGGCAATGGAAGAAAGCAATCCTGGAGGGTGGAATGGTCGAACACGTTTAAGCTTCAGTTTAAGGTTAAACTGAAGCTTAAACGTGGAAATGAAGAAAGCAACCCTGGAGGGTAATTTAGTCGAACACGTTTAAGCTTCAGTTTAAGGTTAAACTGAAGCTTAAACGTGGAAATGGAAGAAAGCAACTACGGAGTGTGGAATGGTCGAACACGTTTAAGCTCCAGTTTAAGGTTAAACTGAAGCTTAAACGTGGAAATGAAGAAAGCAACCCTGGAGGAGAAATTGGGTCGAACACATTTAAGCTTCAGTTTAAGGTTAAACTGAAGCTTAAACGTGGAAATGAAGAAAGCAACCCTGGAGGGGAAATTGGTCGAACACGTTTAAGCTCCAGTTTAAGGTTAAACTGGAGCTTAAACGTGGAATGCTCCCTGGTGCATTTCTCATTCTGGCGTTTAACTTCCAGTTTAAGGTTAAACTGGAGGTTAAACGCCACTTTCAGCTTTTCTCAGCTTTCAGGGTTCTGGCGTTTAAGCTCCAGTTTAAGCTTAAACTGGAGCTTAAACGCCACTTTCAGCTTTATATGGCTTGGCAGTTTAAGTTCCAGTTTAAGCTTAAACTGGAACTTAAACTCCACATGTGATATTCAAGCTTCCTTTATTGATTTTGTTGCTTCCTTGCCTAGCCTCTTCTTCCCTGAAATCATCCAAACAACTGCATCAAAGTCTTGCAAAATTTCATGAGAAATCTTCCATTCATAGCATTCAAGTAATATAACTAAAAACTCATGGAATTTGCATCAAAATCATACTGTTTGGATGGTTCATTGCTTTGTTATTCATTTAACCATTCTTGGTTACTTTAAGCTCAAGAAAATGCATAAAACAACTAAAACTAACAGAAAAATGCTAGTGAAACTAGCCTAAGATGCCTTGGCATCACAACACCAAACTTAATACTTGCTTGTCCCTAAGCAAGTCCTGAGTTATTTGAGAAGAAAGTATGAAACAGAAAGCAATTACATTGGCTATATTAGCAAGCATTTGAAGTTCATCAGAAGGGTTTTATGCAGAAAGTTGCAGCATCACTTTTTCATTCTTATCAGGTAAGATTATCACTTTTTCATTGCATCCATCAAACACTGCTATGGCCTCTTGTTATTCTTATGTCTTTGGCACTTTTCCCTTCTTTGTTTTTCTTTTTCTTAGAGCTCCTTTGCTCCTTGTTTGCTCAGTGTCATGTGTTGCACAAGCCTTTGGCATTTTCTGTTTCTTATCAGTGCACTACACATATCCACTACAGGCATTTTAGTTCACATTTCTTCTTGAGACATTGGTGCCCAGCACCTCTTTGTGTGACTAAATGTTTTGTATTTAGGTTGCTCTTGATAATGGACTTTTGGTTGATAATCCCGGGTTAGTTAACCCAAGTTACCAAGTGTTGAAACACTCCTCAGAACCTATTCATCCAAGCATATCCTTAATACATAAACACCACAGGCATTTGTCTCAGAAGTTCAAACCATTGGTGCCTAGCTTATTTTCTCAATTTTTTTTTCTTTTTGGTTGCCCTTTTTCAGTGGCTTTTTCTTCTTCTTTTTCTTTCTTTTTCATGGCCAAAGACATTTATTTATCAAGATCCATAGACAGTATTCAACTTCTACACAAAAATGATAATTCTACACTCAATTTCCAGTGAGCTGACTAAACAATCAAGCATGCATACCACCACTTAATTCTACTTGATTTGTCACTAATTGAGCCAAGTTACTTTTGTTCAAACTTTTCTTTTATTTTTGGAAACAGAACAAGCATGGCAAGCATTTGTTTAAGAAGGTGAAGTTATATCCAAACATCTAGGCATTCACTTTATTCAAAGCAGTAAACAACTTACATTCCAGAAAGATTCAACATTACAGTTTAAACCAGAACAAGCATGCTTTTGTTTGCCTTTTAAAGATGGTCAAGGAACAATACCACCTTGTGAAATTTCTTGTTTTCTCTTTGTTGCCAGGAAACAATTTGATTTCTCCTTCTTCTCCTAGTTGTTGCTTCATGTTCTTTCTAAGATTCTTGTTTCCTTTCTTGCAAAGAGTGATGAAGTTGCTTGCTTCTCAAGCACTTGAGTGATTAGCTCACTATGTATGGGCAAGTGTCTGAGTCTTAAGTTGGTGTGAACACCAAACTTAGTCTCCTACTTACTCCTCTGCTCTTTGAATCCTTGAATTCTCCTTGGAATGAAGTTGCTGCTAAGGATTTTTAAGCATTTCTGTGATTGCTTAGAATGGTTGTTCCTTTCATATAATTCAAAGGTTGTTGTGTTCAGTTGATCTGTATGGTGGAACACCAAACTTAGAGTCACACATTCCCCTTTGAATTATTGATCCTCGGATTCATTGTTTGGTGTGAAACACCAAACTTAATTCTTTGCAATGCACAGAAACTACTTCACTTTTTTATTGAAATAAATAAAAGAAACAGCAAAGTAGTATTACCTCAGGTTGGGTTGCCTCCCAACAAGCGCTTCTTTAACGTCATTAGCTTGACGGTCAGCTTCCTCAGTTGAGGTGATATTTAACCTTGTCCTTCTCCTCCACATCTCCCAAGTAATGTTTGAGTCTTTGACCATTCACAGTGAAGGTTCGTTGTGACTTTTCTTCCATGATTTCTACTTGTCCATATTGGGAGACCTTGGTGACAAGGAATGGTCCAGACCACCTTGATTTTAGCTTTCCTGGAAATAGCTTCAGCCTAGAATTGTAGAGCAATACTTTTTGTCCCTCTTCAAATTTCCTTGGGGCTATATTGCTGTCATGCTTCTTCTTTGCTCTTTCTTTGTAAATTTTGGCATTCTCATAAGCTTCAGCTCTGAATTCTTCCAACTCTTGAATTTGCAACATCCTTCTTTCTCCAGCAGCTTTGCTGTCCAAGTTCAAGAGTTTCAAGGCCCAGAATGCCTTGTGCTCCAACTCCAGTGGCAAATGGCAAGCTTTTCCATATACTAGTTGGTAAGGAGACATTCCAATTGGTGTTTTGAAAGCTGTCCTATATGCCCAAAGAGCATCATCTAGCTTAATCGACCAGTCCTTCCTTGAAGTTCCCACAGTCTTTTCCAGGATTCTTTTGAGTTCCCTATTAGATATTTCGGCTTGCCCACTTGTCTGTGGATGGTATGGTGTGGCTACCTTGTGTTTGACTCCATATTTTAGAAGCAATGCCTCTAATGGTTTGTTACAGAAGTGGCTTCCTCCATCACTGATGATTGCTCTTGGAACCCCAAAACGGCAAAAAATGTGTTTTCTGAGGAAGTTCATGACTACCTTATTATCATTGGTTGGAGTTGCTATTGCTTTAACCCATTTGGAGACATAGTCTACTGCCACAAGAATGTAATTATTTGAGTATGAGGTGGGAAAGGGTCCCATGAAATCTATCCCCCATACATCAAACAATTCAAGTTCCAGAATGAATTGTTGTGGCATTTCATTTCTTCTTGGCAGGTTCCCGCTTTCTGGCATTCATGGCATGCTTCACTAGTTCCTTTGCATCTTTGAAGATAGTGGGCCAATAAAAACCACACTGCAACACCTTAGCTGCTGTTCTTTCTCCTGCAAAATGTCCTCCATAAGTGGAGCCATGGCAGTCCCATAAGACTTCCCTTCCTTCTTCCTCTGATATGCATCTTCTAAGTATGCCATCCGAACATTTTTTGAACAAGTATGGTTCGTCCCAGATGAAGTATTTGGCATCATTTACCAATTTCTTCCTTTGATGCTTGTTAAATTCCAACGGCAAACTCCCAGTGGCCTTGAAGTTTGCTATGTCTGCAAACCAGGGTGCTTTGTGAATTACCATGAGTTGTTCATCAGGAAAGCACTCATTTATATGTGTGCTTTGTGTGCTTCCTTCTTCACATGGTATCCTTGATAAATGGTCTGCCACCTTGTTCTCTACACCCTTCTTGTCTTTGATTTCAATGTCAAATTCCTGCAACAAAAGAACCCATCTAATAAGTCTTGGTTTGGATTCTTGTTTAGCAAGTAAGTATTTTAAAGCTGAATGATCAGTGAAGACAATGACTTTAGATCCAATGAGATAGGATCTAAATTTGTCAAATGCAAAGACTATTGCCAAGAGTTCTTTTTCAGTGGTTGTGTAATTCCTTTGGTTATCATTCAAGACTTTACTGGCATAATAAATCACATGTACCAAATTGTCTTTCCTTTGTCCTAACACTGCCCCAATAGCAAGGTCTGATGCATCACACATCAGTTCGAAAGGTAAGTTCCAATCAGGTGGGGCAATGATAGGTGCAGAGGAAAGTTTTTGCTTCAAAAGTTCATAGGCTAGCATGCAATTTTTATCAAATACAAAGGGTGTATCAGAGACAAGCAAGTTACTCAAAGGTTTGGCTATTTTAGAAAAGTCTCTAATAAACCTTCTGTAAAAGCCAGCGTGTCCCAAAAAACTCCTAACTGCCTTGACATTACTTGGTGGAGGTAGTTTTTCAATGAGTTCCACCTTAGCTCTGTCCACCTCAATGCCTCTATTAGAGATTTTGTGGCCAAGGACTATTCCTTCTGTGACCATGAAATGACACTTTTCCCAGTTTAATACTAGGTTGGTCTCTTGGCATCTCTTAAGCACCAAGGCAAGGTGGTGTAGGCAGCTAGGAAAGAATCTCCAAACACAGAAAAATCATGCATGAAAACCTCAATAAATTTTTCAATCATGTCCGAAAAGATGGACAGCATGCATCTTTGGAAAGTGGCGGTGCATTGCACAATCCAAAGGGCATGCGTCTATAAGCAAAAACTCCATATGGACAAACAAATGATGTTTTCTCTTGATCTCTTGGATCAACTACTATCTGATTATAGCCTGAGTATCCATCCAGAAAGCAATAGTAAGCATGTCCTGCAAGCCTTTCAAGCATCTGATCCATGAATGGGAGTGGAAATGATCTTTTCTGGTGGCTTCATTGAGCTTCCTGTAGTCTATGCACATCCTCCACCCAGTGACAGTTCTTGTGGGAATGAGTTCGTTCCTCTCATTTGGCACCACAGTTATGCCACCTTTCTTGGGAACTACATGGATGGGACTAACCCATGGGCTATCAGAAATGGGGTAGATTACCCCTGCCTGCCATAACTTCATGACCTCCTTTTGTACCACTTCTTTCATGACGGGATTCAATCTTCTCTGAGCTTGAATGGAGGGTCTAGCATCCTCTTCTAACAAGATTTTATGCATGCATATGGATGAACTTATCCCCTTCAAATCAGCTAGGGTCCATCCAATGGCATCTTGATGAGTTTGTAGCACCTTGATCAATTCTTCTTCCTGTTCTTGGCTCAGGGCAGAGCTAATGATAACAGGATGGCTCTCATCACTATCCAAGTATGCATACTTGAGATTAGGGGGCAATGCTTTGAGCTCAGGTTTTGGTGCTTCCTTCTCTTCTTTCACTCTCTCAGGCATGCTTGGCATGGTTGTTTCAGCAGCCTTGATGTCACTAATTCAATATCCTTGGTGAACTCCTCCTCTGCCACTTCCTTTGTTGTTTCCTCAAAGGTTTCTTGTACTGCAATGTCCACTACATCCACCCTCATGCATTCCTTTAGTGATTCTGATGTATAGCTCATTGCCTTGAATACGTTAAACACCAATTCTCATCATGTAGTCTAAGAGTGAGTTCACCCTTTTGGACATCTATGATGGCTCCAGCAGTAGCCAGGAAGGGTCTTCCCAGGATTATCGAAGCTTTGGCTTCTTCCTCCATATCTAACACCACAAAATCGGCAGGAAATATAAAATCTCCCACTTTCACCAACAAATCCTCAACTATCCCATGAGGGAATTTAAAAGTTCGATCTGCCAATTGGAGGGCCATTCTTGTTGGTTTGGCTTCCTCAATCTTCATTCTTCTCATCATTGTTAGAGACATCAAATTGATACTGGCCCCTAATC